>NC_074671.1:60818031-60833031 GCF_029448725.1 Salvelinus fontinalis
TCAGGAAAAACTCAGTGGCCTAACAGTACAGTACAATGTAACTCCTAAAAGTCAAACTCTCCAGACAGGATGTGACATCAACAAGGGGTCTGTTCTGGAGGCAGCTCTGCAGATTGGTCCCAATCTGGCACAGCCACAATGTCATAAAATCTGATTTTAAAGCTAAACTTAACCATAACCGTACTGCTAACCCTAATGCCTAACACTAACCGTAACCCTAACCCTAACCATAACCCTAACCCTAACCATAACCTTAACCCTAACCTTAACCATAACCTTAACCCTAACCATAACCTTAACCCTAACCATAACAATAACCTTAACCCTAACCTTAACCCTAACCATAACCTTAACCATAACCTTAACCCTAACCTTAACCCTAACCTTAACCCTAACCTTAACCCTAACCATAACCTTACTGCTAACCCTAATGCCTAACCCTAACCTTAACCCTAACCTTAACCCTAACCTTAACCCTAACCATAACCCTAACCTTAACCCTAACCATAACCTTACTGCTAACCATAATGCCTAACCCTAACCCTAACCCTAACCTTACTGCTAACCCTAATGCCTAACCCTAACCTTAACCCTAACCTTAACCCTAACCCTAACCTTAACCCTAACCTTAACCCTAACCATAACCTTACTGCTAACCCTAATGCCTAACCCTAACCTTAACCCTAACCATAACCTTAACCCTAACCTTAACCCTAACCCTAAGCTTACTGCTAACCATAATGCCTAACCTTAACCCTAACCCTAACCTTAACCTTAAATTAAGACCAAGAAGCTTTTCATACATATTTTGTTTTCAAACATTTTTACAATAGAGCCAATTTTGACTTTGCAGCTGGCCTATCTAAGGGGAAATGGCTCAGTTCTGCCTCCAGGACAAGATTCATGACAATAAACGTCAACCTGCACCCAAAGAACACACAGGTTCAGGGCTAGGTGGAACACCGATGACAGTTACCGTGGTGACCATTCTACTTACCGTTCCGAGGCAGGTCATGGTCTTGTCCTGAGACTTCTCACACTGGCTGTCACACTCCAGACATACTGAACCATTGGTAAACTCACGCTCATCTCTAAAGAGGAAAGAGAGAGAGAGAGAGAGAGAGAGAGAGAGAGAGAGAGAGAGAGAGAGAGAGAGAGAGAGAGAGAGAGAGAGAGAGAGAGAGAGAGAGAGAGAGAGAGAGAGAGAGAGAGAGAGAGAGAGAAAGAGAGAAAACAGGCTCAGCAGTCAATATGTCTGATATAGTAACAGGCTTAGCAGAGTCAATATGTCTGATATAGTAGCAGGCTTAGCAGAGTTAATATGTCTGATATAGTAACAGGCTTAGCAGAGTCAATATGTCTGATATAGTAACAGGCTTAGCAGAGTTAATATGTCTGATATAGTAGCAGGCTTAGCAGAGTTAATATGTCTGATATAGTAACAGGCTTAGCAGAGTCAATATGTCTGATATAGTAACAGGCTTAGCAGAGTCAATATGTCTGATATAGTAGCAGGCTTAGCAGAGTTAATATGTCTGATATAGTAACAGGCTTAGCAGAGTCAATATGTCTGATATAGTAACAGGCTTAGCAGAGTTAATATGTCTGATATAGTAACAGGCTTAGCAGAGTTAATATGTCTGATATAGTAACAGGCTTAGCAGAGTCAATATGTCTGATATAGTAACAGGCTTAGCAGTCAATATGTCTGATATAGTAACAGGCTTAGCATAGTCGATATGTCTGATATAGTAACAGGCTTAGCAGAGTCAATATGTCTGATATAGTAGCAGGCTTAGCAGAGTCAATATGTCTGATATAGTAACAGGCTTAGCAGTCAATATGTCTGATATAGTAACAGGCTTAGCATAGTCGATATGTCTGATATAGTAACAGGCTTAGCAGAGTCAATATGTCTGATATAGTAGCAGGCTTAGCAGAGTCAATATGTCTGATATAGTAACAGGCTTAGCAGAGTCAATATGTCTGATATAGTAACAGGCTTAGCATAGTCGATATGTCTGATATAGTAACAGGCTTAGCAGAGTCAATATGTCTGATATAGTAACAGGCTTAGCAGAGTCAATGTGCCTGACAAAGAAGCCAGCAAACAATGGTGGGCACTGTAATAATGACAGACTTGTGAGTGTGTGTATGTGTGTGTGTGTGTGTGTGTGTGTGTGTGTGTGTGTGTGTGTGTGTGTGTGTGTGTGTGTGTGTGTGTGTGTGTGTGTGTGTGTGTGTGTGTGTGTGTGTGTGTGTGTGTGTGCGCCTGTGTGTGTGTGTGTGTGTGGGCGCGTGCGAGTGGGCGCGTGCGTGTGGGCGCGTGCGTGCTCGTTAGTTTCTCTAATCATATGACTGAGTGTTGGCTGGCCAAAACCTAAGGCCACGATGGGAAGAGGAGTGGAGAGAAGTAAGGAAAGAAGAGGAGGAGGGGAGGGGAGGGGAAGGGAGGGGAGACGAGGCGAGGCGAGGGGAGGGGAGGGGAGGGGAAGAGAAGAGGGGAGCAGGGGAGGAGGGGAAAGAATGGGAGGAGGGGAAGATTGGAGAGAAGGAGGGGAGGAGAGGAGAGCAGTGGAGAAGAAGAAAGGAGGGGAGGGGGGAAGAGAGGGGAGAAGGAGGAGATGAGGGCAGGAGAGGAGAGGAGGAGAAGAGATATCGACACCCCTCTGTTTGTGTCCACATCAGCACCACCATCAGATAATGCTTTGAAGGATGGTGTCGGTGAATATGGGGCTGGCTGTCAATAGGCTGGCTGTCGATAGTATACTTTTCAGATGTGAGAGATTGTCGATCCTACTGGGACCAAGACTCAGCAGAGTGGAGGGATACAGTAAGGTACACAAACAGGTAGGCCCTATCTTCTCTCAGCAAGGAAATGCTGGGCCTATGGAAGCAGTTCGATGGGTTCAGGTTATGCTGTAACTGTCTTGCAGTCGGGGAAATGGTTTATCATGGCTCTATAATGCTACTCAACTGCTCAATTCTAAATCGACCCTAGCCCACTCCTGTATATCTGAGAAGATTGGATAGATACTGTATAAGCATTATGGGTAATTGCTTCACATTGCCTTCTGATTGGCTAGGTGGTGGAAACGTCCAATCTAGTCTCCTCTAGAGATCTACAGAGGGGACTAGGGAGTAGTAGGCTAGAGGTTGATTTGGAATTCAGCATGCGTGATATTGTAGAGAATCCTGTATATCATTAGAGGGGATGTGATGGGTTGGAGAAAGGGTCAGATATGATGAGGAATCAGAATACTGTATATCATTAGAGGGGATGTGATGGGTTGGAGAAAGGGTCAGATATGATGAGGAATCAGAATCCTGTATATCATTAGAGGGGATGTGATGGGTTGGAGAAAGGGTCAGATATGATGAGGAATCAGAATACTGTATATCATTAGAGGGGATGTGATGGGTTGGAGAAAGGGTCAGATATGATGAGGAATCAGAATCCTGTATATCATTAGAGGGGATGTGATGGGTTGGAGAAATCAAATCCAATTTATTAGTCACATACACATGGTTAGCAGATGTTAATGCGAGTGTAGCGAAATGCTTGTGCTTCTAGTTCCGACAATGCAGTAATAACAACAAGTAATCTAACCTAAGAATTCCGCAACTACTACCTTATACACGCAAGTGTAAAGGGATAAAGAATATGTACATAAAGATATATGAATGAGTGATGGTACAGACGGCATAGGCAAGGTGCAGTAGATGGTATAGAGTACGGTATATACCTATGAGATGAGTACTGTAGGGTATGTAAACATAAAGTGGCATAGTTTAAAGTGGCTAGTGGTCCATGTATTACATAAGATGGCAAGATGCAGTAGATGATATAGAGTACAGTATATACATATACATAAGAGATGTGTAATGTAGGGTATGTAAACATTATATTAGGTGGCATTGTTTAAAGTGGCTGGTGGTACATTTTTACATAATTTCCATCAATTCCCATTTTTAAGGTGGCTGGAGCTGAGTCAGTTTGTTGGCAGCGGCCGCTAAATGTTAGTGGTGGCTGTTTAACAGTCTGATGGCCTTGAGATAGAAGCTGTTTTTCAGTCTCTCGGTCCCTGCTTGGATGCACCTGTACTGACCTCGCCTTCTGGATGATAGCGGGGTGAACAGGCAGTGGCTTGGGTGGTTGTTGTCCTTGATGATCTTTATGGCCTTCCTGTGACATCGGGTGGTGTAGTTGTCCTGGAGGGCAGGTAGTTTGCCCCGGGTGATGCGTTCTGCCGACCTCACTACCCTCTGGAGAGCCTTACGGTTGTGTGCGGAGCAGTTGCCGTACCAGGCGGTGATACAGCCCGACAGGATGCTCTCGATTGTGCATCTGTAGAAGTTTGTGAGTGCTTTTGGTGACAAGCCAAATTTCTTCAGCCTCCTGAGGTTGAAGAGGCGCTGCTGCGCCTTCTTCACAACGCTGTCTGTGTGGGTGGACCAATTCAGTTTGTCCGTGATGTGTACACCGAGGAACTTAAAACTTTCCACCTTCTCCACTACTGACCCGTCGATGTGGATAGGGGGGTGCTCCCTCTGCTGTTTCCTGAAGTCCACAATCATCTCCTTTGTTTTGTTGACGTTGAGTGTGAGGTTATTTTCCTGACACCACACTCCGAGGGCCCTCACCTCCTCCCTGTAGGCCGTCTCGTCGTTGTTGGTAATCAAGCCTACCACTGTAGTGTCGTCCGCAAACTTGATGATTGAGTTGGAGGCGTGCATGGCCACGCAGTCGTGGGTGAACAGGGAGTACAGGAGAGGGCTCAGAACGCACCCTTGTGGGGCCCCAGTGTTGAGGATCAGCGGGGTGGAGATGTTGTTACATACCCTCACCACCTGGGGGCGGCCCGTCAGGAAGTCCAGGACCCAGTTGCACAGGGCGGGGTCGAGGCCCAGGGTCTCGAGCTTGATGACGAGTTTGGAGGGTACTATGGTGTTAAATGCTGAGCTGTAGTCGATGAACAGCATTCTCACATAGGTATTCCTCTTGTCCAGATGGGTTAGGGCAGTGTGCAGTGTGGTTGTGATTGTGATTGCGTCGTCTGTGGACCTATTGGGTCGGTAAGCAAATTGGAGTGGGTCTAGGGTGTCCGGTAGGGTGGAGGTGATATGGTCCTTGACTAGTCTCTCAAAGCACTTCATGATGACGGAAGTGAGTGCTACGGGGCGGTAGTCGTTTAGCTCAGTTACCTTAGCTTTCTTGGGAACAGGAACAATGGTGGCCCTCTTGAAGCATGTGGGAACAGCAGACTGGGCTAAGGATTGATTGAATATGTCCGTAAACACACCAGCCAGCTGGTCTGCGCATGCTCTGAGGACGCGGCTGGGAATGCCGTCTGGGCCTGCAGCCTTGCGAGGGTTAACACGTTTAAATGTTTTACTCACCTCGGCTGCAGTGAAGGAGAGCCCGCAGGTTTTGGTAGTGGGCCGTGTCAGTGGCACTGTATTATCCTCAAAGCGGGCAAAAAAGGTATTTAGCCTGTCTGGGAGCAAGACATCCTGGTCCGCGACGGGGCTGGTTTTCTTTTTGTAATCCGTGATAGACTGTAGACCCTGCCACATACCCCTTGTGTCTGAGCTGTTGAATTGCGATTCAATTTTGTCTCTGTACTGGGACTTAGCCTGTTTGATAGCCTTGCGGAGAGAATAGCTACACTGTGTGTATTCGGTCATGTTTCCGGTCACCTTGCCCTGGTTAAAAGCAGTGGTTCGCGCTTTCAGTTTCACGCGAATGCTGCCGTTAATCCACGGTTTCTGGTTTGGGAATGTTTTAATCGTTGCTCTGGGTACGACATCGTCAATGCACTTCCTAATGAACTCGCTCACCGAATCAGCATATTCTTCAATGTTGTTGTTGGACGCCGTGCGGAACATATTCCAATCCGCGTGATAGAAGCAGTCTTGAATCGTGGATTCAGATTGGTCGGCCCAGCGTTGAACAGACCTGAGCGCGGGAGCTTGTAGTTTTAATTTCTGTTTGTAGGCTGGAATCAACAAAATGGAGTCGTGGTCAGCTTTTCCGAAAGGAGGGCGGGGGAGGGCCTTATATGCATCGCGGAAGTTAGTATAACAATGGTCCAGAGTTCTGCCAGCCCTGGTCGGACAATCGATGTGCTGATAGAATTTAGGGAGTTTTGTTTTTAGATTAGCCTTGTTAAAATCCCCAGCTACGATGAATGCAGCCTCAGGGTGTGTGGTTTCCAGTTTACAGAGAGTCAGATAGAGTTCGTTCAGGGCCATCGATGTGTCTGCTTGGGGGGGAATATATACGGCTGTGATTATGACCGAAGAGAATTCCCTTGGTAGATAATGCGGTCTACATTTGATTGTGAGGAGTTCTAGATCAGGTGAACAGAATGACTTGAGTTCCTGAGTGTTGTTATGATGGTCACACCACGTCTCGTTAATCATGAGGCATACCCCCCCGCCCCTCTTCTTACCAGAAAGATGTTTGTTTCTGTCTGCGCGATGCGTGAAGAAACCAGCTGGCTGCACCGACTCCGTTAGCGTCTTTTGAGTTAGCCATGTTTCCGTGAAGCAGAGCACGTTGCAATCCCTGATGTCTCTCTGGAATGTTACCCGTGCTCGGATTTCATCGACCTTATTGTCAAGAGACTGGACATTGGCGAGTAGTATGCTAGGGAGTGGAGCGCGATGTGCTCGTCTCTGAAGCCTGACCAGGAGACCGCTACGTTTGCCCCTTTTTCGGCGTCGTGTAGCTTCGCCGGCTGGGATCAGGTCCATTGTATTGGGTGGAAGGCAAGACACTGGATCCGTTTCGGGAAAGTCATATTCCTGGTAGGAACGGTGGTTAGTTGACGTTAATCGTATATTCAGTAGTTCCTCCCGGCTGTATGTAATGAAATCTAAGATCACCCGGGGTACCAATGTAAGAAATAACACATAGAAAAACAAAATACTGCATATTTTCCAAGGAACGCGAAGCGAGGCAGCCATCTCGCTCGGCGCCGGAAGTGAGGTCAGATATGATGAGGAATCAGAATCCTGTATATCATTAGAGGGGATGTGATGGGTTGGAGAAAGGGTCAGATATGATGAGGAATCAGAATACTGTATATCATTAGAGGGGATGTGATGGGTTGGAGAAAGGGTCAGATATGATGAGGAATCATGGCTCTGTCTCAGTCCCAAATGACACCCTATTCCCTATACAGATCCCTATGGGCCCTGGTCTGAAATAGTGCACTATATAGGGGATAGGGTGTCATTTAAGACACATAGGGTATCTATTCTACGCCCTGTTCCAATCATCAGATCAAGCATCAGTCCAGGTAAATAGCCAGTACATATAAAAATAGCATGTTCAATTGGACAGGGAGCAGCGTGCCACCACACCAAAGGGCAGTGTGGCAGTAGTCCACCCTTCTCCATCCTCCCTCCACCTTTCACCCTCCACCCTCCTCCTTCCTCCCTCCCTCCTCCCTTCCCTCTCCGCCCTCCTCCCTCTCCACTCCTCCCTCCTCCCTCCCTCCACCCTCTACCCCCCTCCCTCTCTCCGCCCTCCACCCTCCTCCCTCCACCCTCCTCCCTCTCTCCACCCTCCTCCCTCCTCCCTCCCTTCTCCCTCCTCCCTCTCTCCGCCCTCCACCCTCCTCCCTCCTCCATTGAACCACCTTCCTCCCTCCCTCCCTCCCTCCACCCTCCTCCCTCCACCCTACCTCCCTCCGCCCTCCTCCCTCCTCCATCCAACCACCTTCCTCCCTCCCTCCCTCCACCCTCCCACCACCCTCCTCCATCCAACCACCCTCCACCCTCTTCCTTCCTCCCTCCCTCCCACCTCCACCTTCACCTCTCCACCCTCCTCTCCTCCATTTCTATCTCCTCTTTTTTAAACTAAATTAGATTTTTTTTTCTCAGGAAGCAGTGTCCAGAGGAATCCTTTTGAAAAGGCTGGGTGGTGGAAGAAGAGTGTCTTTTGTTCAGAGAAAAATGGAGGAGAATCACGGAAGACAAAGGAAGGTTCCACGGCGGTTGTTCCCCGCTGAATTGAATGTTCCTTTCCATTCATTCCGTTGGTTCCTTCTCGTTGGCTTTCCTTGTGCGTTGCAGTTGGTTGGGGCGTGTACGCCAAACGCACACCACGGTCTTCAGGGAGGAGGGGCTGATGGGGATTAGCAGCATTTTAGCAGGAATTTGGAAGGATTGAGGCTCGTTCAGGTCGAGTGGTGCCTGCGCCAGAGGCGAACCTGACGCCACATGGCCAACTCACGAGAACAACTTTTTTAATTAAACACTTTCAAGGTTTTCTAATCCTCCTCCCTCCGTTCCCCCGCGGCCACGAGAGCACACGGTTTTTCTTTCTGTCTCCCCGTTCTTTTATTCGCTGGCCTTTCAGTGTGAGAATTAACTTGACTCTCATTTAGAAAGGCACAGAGATGGAAAGTTAAAGAGACCTAGTTTTAAAAACCAGAAGCCAATCAGTTTTTTTACAGTTTTGGCCAAAAGTTTTGAGAATGACACAAATATAAATTTTCACAAAGTCTGCTGCCTCAGTTTGTATGATGGCAATTTGCATATACTCCAGAATGTTATGAAGAGTGATCAGAGGAATTGCAATTAATTGCGAAGGACCTCTTTGCCATGCAAATGAACTGAATCTGTCACGACCTCAACCGAGGCAGGCTCTCCTTCCCGTTCGGGTGGCGCTGGGCGGTCGTCGTCACCGGCCTACTAGCTGCCACTGACTCTTTTTCCTCCCCCTCCTTAATTGTTTATTTGTATCACCTGTGTTCAGTTAGTTGTTAATTAGTGTGGCTTTATTAGTCAGCCAGCCCGTAGGCTTCTTTGTGCGGGATTGTTATATTGCAGCTTTTGGGATTTCGGGAGTGAATATTGTTATTGTGGACTGGGTTTCTTTCTCGTGTCGTTGGACCGTTGTGTATGACACCCAGTACGTCCGTGTTGGACATTTTGTTTGCCAGTTGGGCATTAAAGACTCAACATATTGAAGCTCTGCTGTTCCTGCGTCTGACTTCGCACCCCCCAACACCCAGGGCGTTACAGAATCCCCCAAAAACATTTCCACTGCATTTCAGCCCTGCCACAAAAGGACCAGCTGACATCATGTCAGTGATTCTCTCGTTAACACAGGTGTGAGTGTTGACGAGGACAAGGCTGGAGATCACTCTGTCATGCTGATTGAGTTCGAAAAACAGACTGGAAGCTTCAAAAGGAGGGTGGTGCTTGGAATCCTTGTTCTTCCTCTGTCAACCATGGTTACCTGCAAGGAAATACGTGCCATTATCATTGCTTTGCACAAAAAGGGCTTCACAGGCAAGGATATTGCTGCCAGTAAGATTGCACCTAAATCAACCATTTATCGGATCATCAAGAATTTGAAGGAGAGCGGTTCAATTGTTGTGAAGAAGGCTTCAGGGCGCCCAAGAAAGTCCAGCAAGCGCCAGGACCGTCTCCTAAAGTTGATTCAGCTGTGGGATCGGGGCACCACCAGTACAGAGCTTGCTCAGGAATGGCAGCAGGCAGGTGTGAGTGCATCTGCATGCACAGTGAGGCGAAGACTTTTGGAGGATGGCCTGGTGTCAAGAAGGGCAGCAAAGAAGCCACTTCTCTCCAGGAAAAACAGGGACATACTGATATTCTGCAAAAGGTACAGGGATTGGACTGCTGAGGACTGGGGTAAAGTCATTTTCTCTGATGAATCCCTTTTCCGATTGTTTGGGGCATGTGGAAAAAATATTGTCTTTAGAAGACAAGGTGAGCGCTACCATCAGTCCTGTGTCATGCCAACAGTAAAGCATCCTGAGACCATTCATGTGTGGGGTTGCTTCTCAGCCAAGGGAGTGGGCTCACTCACAATTTTGCCTAAGAACACAGCCATGAATAAAGAATGGTACCAACACATCCTCCGAGAGCAACTTCTCCCAACCATCCAGGAACAGTTTGGTGACGAACAATGCCTTTTCCAGCATGATGGTGCACCTTGCCATAAGGCAAAAGTGATAACTAAGTGGCTCGGGGAACAAATCATAGATATTTTGGGTCCATGGCCAGGAAACTCCCCAGACCTTAATCCCATTGAGAACTTGTGGTCAATCCTCAAGAGGCGGGTGGACAAACAAAAACCCACAAATTCTGACAATCTCCAAGCATTGATTACGCAAGAATGGGCTGCCATCAGTCAGGATGTGGCCCAGAAGTTAATTGACAGCATGCCAGGGCGGATTGCAGAGGTCTTGAAAAAGAAGGGTCAACACTGCAAATATTGACTCTTTGCATCAACTTCCCGTAATTGTCAATGAAAGCCTTTGTCACTTATGAAATGCTTGTAATTATACTTCAGTATTCCATAGTAACATCTGACAAAAATATCTAAAGACACTGAAGCAGCAAATTTTGTGGAAATAAATATTTGTGTCATTCTCAAAACTTTTGGCCACGACTGTATATAGCCATTAGGAGGGCTACAGGAGGGCTACAGGAGGGTTATAGGAGGGTTATAGGAGGGCTACAGGAGGAATACAGGAGGGCTACAGGAGGGTTATAGGAGGGCTACAGGAGGAATACAGGAGGCTATAGGACGGCTTTAGGAGGGCTACAGGAGGGCTACAGGAGGGCTACAGGAGGGCTATAGGAGGGCTACAGGAGGGCTACAGGAGGGCTACAGGAGGAATACAGGAGGAATACAGGAGGAATACAGGAGGCTATAGGACGGCTTTAGGAGGGCTACAGGAGGGCTACAGGAGGGCTACAGGAGGGCTATAAGAGGGCTACAGGAGGGCTATAGGAGGGCTATAGGAGGGCTACAGGAGGAATACAGGAGGCTATAGGACGGCTTTAGGAGGGCTATAGGAGGGCTACAGGAGGGCTACAGGAGGAATACAGGAGGGCTATAGGAGGGCTATAGGAGGAATACAGGAGGCTATAGGAGGGCTATAGGAGGGCTACAGGAGGGCTACAGGAGGGTTGCAGGAGGGTTACAGGAGGGCTACAGGAGGGCTACAGGAGGGTTACAGGAGGGTTACAGGAGGGCTACAGGAGGGTTACAGGAGGCTATAGGAGGGTTACAGGAGGGTTACAGGAGGGTTACAGGAGGGCTACAGGAGGGTTACAGGAGGGTTACAGGAGGGTTACAGGAGGGCTACCAGAGAGCTACAGGAGGGTTACAGGAGGGTTACAGGAGTGTTACAGGAGGGCTACAGGAGGGTTACAGGAGGGTTACAGGAGGGTTACAGGAGGGTTACAGGAGGGCTACAGGAGGGCTACAGGAGGGTTACAGGAGGGCTACAGGAGGGCTACAGGAGGGTTACAGGAGGGTTACAGGAGGGTTACAGGAGGCTATAGGAGGGATACAGGAGGGCTACAGGTGGGCTGCAGGAGGCTTTAGGATGCTATATTAGGCTATAAGAGGGCTATAGGAGGGCTATATGAGGCTATAGCAGGGCTATAAGAAGGATATAGGAGGCTATAGGAGAGCTATAGGAGGCTATAGGAGAGCTATAGGAGGTATTAGGAGGCTATAGGAGGGTATAGGAAGGCCAGATTGGCAGGGTTTGCATTTTGCATGTGAGCTCAATGAAGAGCAGCTACGTGATCACAGCTCGGTTCTCACAGAGGACGTCGTTATCCAGCTGCTTCACCCCCCCCCTCCTCTTCATCTTCTTCAAAGTCTCAGCTGTGAGCTGTTTTTCCTGCCGACTTCAAACACCCCCTCCCACATATGGATCACTGAGAGGAGAACTGGGCATGATGGGAGAAACACAGACACTGGTTCCCTCTGTGAGGACAGGCTAACCTGACGCCAGACCCTGATTCCCCCCTGTGAGGACAGCCTAACCTGACACCAGACCCTGGAACCCCCAGTGAGGACAGCCTAACCTGACACCAGACCCTGGTTCCCCCTGTGAGGACAGCCTAACCTGACTCCAGACCCTGGATCCCCTGTGAGGACAGCCTAACCTGACACCAGACCCTGGAACCCCTGTGAGGACAGCCTAACCTGACTCCAGACCCTGGATCCCCTGTGAGGACAGCCTAACCTGACTCCAGACCCTGGATCCCCTGTGAGGACAGCCTAACCTGACTCCAGACCCTGGATCCCCTGTGAGGACAGCCTAACCTGACTCCAGACCCTGGATCCCCTGTGAGGACAGCCTAACCTGACTCCAGACCCTGGTTCCCCCTGTGAGGACAGGCTAACCTGACTCCAGACCCTGGTTCCCCCTGTGAGGACAGGTTAACCTGACGCCAGACCCTGGTTCCCCCTGTGAGGACACAGTAACCTGCCTCCAGACACTGGTTCCCTCTGTGAGGACAGCCTAACCTGACTCCAGACCCTGGTTCCCTCTGTGAGGACAGCCTAACCTGACAACAGACCCTGGTTCCCCCTGTTAGGACAGGCTAACCTGCCTCCAGACACTGGTTCCCTCTGTGAGGACAGGCTAACCTGACTCTAGACCCTGGTTCCCCCTGTGAGGACAGGCTAACCTGACGCCAGACCCTGATTCCCCCTGTGAGGACAGGCTAACCTGACTCCAGACCCTGGTTCCCCCTGTGAGGACAGCCTAACCTGACTCCAGACACTGGTTCCCTCTGTGAGGACAGACTAACCTGACACCAGACCCTGGATCCCCCTGTGAGGACAGCCTAACCTGACTCCAGACCCTGGAACCCCTGTGAGGACAGCCTAACCTGACACCAGACCCTGGATCCCCCTGTGAGGACAGCCTAACCTGACTCCAGACCCTGGAACCCCTGTGAGGACAGGCTAACCTGACTCCAGACCCTGGTTCCCCCTGTGAGGACAGCCTAACCTGACTCCAGACACTGGTTCCCTCTGTGAGGACAACCTAACCTGACACCAGACCCTGGATCCCCCTGTGAGGACAGCCTAACCTGATTCCAGACCCTGGAACCCCTGTGAGGACAGGCTAACCTGACTCCAGACCCTGCAACCCCTGTGAGGACAGCCTAACCTGACTCCAGACACTGGTTCCCTCTGTGAGGACAGCCTAACCTGACTCCAGACCCTGGTTCCCCCTGTGAGGACAGCCTAACCTGACACCAGACCCTGGTTCCCCCTGTGAGGACAGCCTAACCTGACACCAGACCCTGGTTCCCCCTGTGAGGACAGCCTAACCTGACTCCAGACCCTGGTTCCCCCTGTGAGGACAGGCTAGCCTGACTCCAGACCCTGGTTCCCCCTGTGAGGACAGCCTAACCTGACTCCAGACACTGGTTCCCTCTGTGAGGACAACCTAACCTGACACCAGACCCTGGATCCCCCTGTGAGGACAGCCTAACCTGATTCCAGACCCTGGAACCCCTGTGAGGACAGGCTAACCTGACTCCAGACCCTGCAACCCCTGTGAGGACAGCCTAACCTGACTCCAGACACTGGTTCCCTCTGTGAGGACAGCCTAACCTGACTCCAGACCCTGGTTCCCCCTGTGAGGACAGCCTAACCTGACACCAGACCCTGGTTCCCCCTGTGAGGACAGCCTAACCTGACACCAGACCCTGGTTCCCCCTGTGAGGACAGCCTAACCTGACTCCAGACCCTGGTTCCCCCTGTGAGGACAGGCTAGCCTGACTCCAGACCCTGGTTCCCCCTGTGAGGACAGGCTAACCTGCCACCGCAAGAGTCACGTTTGTTTATTCACCCAGAACAAGCTAATTGTTTTGTAATTCAGGGCATTTTCATTATTTCCACCCAGTCAGGATGTGGTGAGGAAGAGAGGAAGACTACGAAGAAGTATTCCCTGTTGTAATCACACATCTTTTAAGTGTCCAGAATGGAAATATCTACCTACAATTATTTGAATGAAACCCAACATACATTCAATACTGTTATGTCTTACATCTCTCCATTCATTGGTCGATATCGCCCCAGCAGCACTGGTCAGGCCCTGTCATTCTGAGGATGTGATTGGTCAACTCACCCGTCATAGAGGTTGCAGGACGGCACACAGGAACGTCCTCGACTAAAGTAACGACAGGAGAGGCACTGGTCAGGCCCTGGACCCCAGCAGCCAGCTTCAGAACACAGCCGGTCACACACCATCCTCTGTTGGGCTGTGGAGCACACACACATATGAACACACACACATATGAACACACACATCATCCTCTGTTGGGCTGTGGAGCACACACACATATGAACACACACATCATCCTCTGTTGGGCTGTGGAGCACACACACATATGAACACACACACATATGAACACACACATCATCCTCTGTTGGGCTGTGGAGCACACACACATATGAACACACACACAGATGGACCCGAGAACACAAACAAGTGCAAACAAATGAACAAACACGCACACGTTTTTGCACGTGCGCACACACTCACACACAAACACACACATCAGGGACACAGCGATGTTAAGTAGAAAATTACAAAGTTGTTCATGACAGCACAATAAGGTGAGAACATGGATGTTATATTGGTAATATGTGCTAATGCATGATGAAAGTAGCCTACAGGGTCGGGTGTGTGTGTGTGTGTTCACCAGTATTTCCCATACCTCTACCATTCTTTCTGCCCAGGCCTGTTACAATACTGTAAAACACTGTTTTAAACTTAAACAGTCAATAGACACTGCATCTGACTACACTCCCCACTGACCTCCACAAGCCCATCCACTTTCCTCATCGACTGCCCCAGTGAGTGACACATTCCCTGGGGTGAGCCGTCTGCCATGTCCCCCTGTCCCCCTGTCCCAATCCACTTCCACAGCTCCCCCTTCATTGTCTGGGCTGGTCGATGGCTGGATGAGAGACTAATGAAGAGGCCTCCTAACAGGGTTATTGATCCCACAGCACACCGCAACACTCATTAACACGCTAATGATATCAACCACCGCTTGGCAGGAAGACTCCACAACACGTCCTCCTCTCTCTCTCTCTCTCTCTCTCTCTCTCTCTCTCTCTCTCTCTCTCTCTCTCGCTCTCTCACATCTCCCTTCCTTCCTTCCTTCCTTCCTTCTCTCTCTCTCTCT
>NC_074671.1:60843031-60918031 GCF_029448725.1 Salvelinus fontinalis
GAGGGAAGGGGTGGTACAGACATCAGGATTGGTTAGGAGGCAGAGAGGTTAGGGGTGGTAAATGGGAGGAGACAGAGAGGTTAGGGGTTGTATATGGGAGGAGACAGGGAGGTAAGGGGTGGTGTAAGGGGGAGACAGAGAGGGAAGGGGTGGTATAAGGGAGGAGACAGAGAGGTAAGGGGTGGTATATGGGAGGAGACAGAGAGGTTAGGGGTGGTAAATGGGAGGAGACAGAGAGGTTAGGGGTGGTATATGTTAGGAGACAGAGAGGGAAGGGTGGTATATGGGAGGAGACAGAGAGGTAAAGGGAGGTATATGGGAGGAGACAGGGAGGTTAGGGGTGGTATATGGGAGGAGACAGAGAGGGATGGGGTGGTGGGTGGTATATGGGAGGAGACAGAGAGGGAAGGGTGGTATATGGGAGGAGACAGAGAGGTTAGGGGTGGTATATGGGAGGAGACAGAGAGGGAATGGGTGGTATATGGGAGGAGACAGAGAGGTTAGGGGTGGTATATGGGAGGAGACAGAGAGGGAAGGGGTGGTGTATGGGAGGAGACAGAGAGGGAAGGGTGGTATATGGGAGGAGACAGGGAGAAAAGGGGTGGTATATGGGAGGAGACAGAGAGGGAATGGGTGGTAGATGGGAGGAGACAGGGAGGTAAGGGGTGGTATATGGGAGGAGACAGAGAGGGAAGGGTGGTATATGGGAGGAGACAGAGAGGTTAGGCGTGGTACAGACATAAAATAATGTGAGTTCTGGTATGTGGGTACCTTTGGGACAGATGTCATTATGTGGGTACCTTTGGGACAGATGTCATTATGGGGGTACAGTATGTGGGTACCTTTGGGACAGATGTCACTATGGGGGTACCTTTGGGACAGATGTCATTATGGGGGTACAGTATGTGGGTACCTTTGGGACAGATGTCATTATGGGGGTACAGTATGTGGGTACCTTTGGGACAGATGTCATTATGGGGGTACAGTATGTGGATACCTTTTGGACAGATGTCATTATGGGGGTACAGTATGTGGGTACCTTTGGGACAGATGTCATTATGGGGGTACAGTATGGGGGTACCTTTGGGACAGATGTCAGTGCAGGGGATACACATCTTGATGCGGTTCTCCTCCACTTCCATCTTGTTGCTGGGACAAGCCCTCACACAGGAGCTGTGGTCCACCACAAAGTTATCTGGGACACAACACACAGATATACACTAACTTTACTCAACACGTTACAGAAACTCTTCCACAGGGCTGTCCTACATGGTTGTGTATAACGTTACTCTACACGTTACAGAAACTCTTCCACAGGGCTGTCCTACATGGTTGTGTATAACGTTACTCTACACGTTATAGAAACTCTTCCACAGGGCTGTCCTAGATGGTTGTGTATAACGTTACTCTACACGTTACAGAAACTCTTCCACAGGGCTGTCCTAGATGGTTGTGTATAACGTTACTCTACACGTTACAGAAACTCTTCCACAGGGCTGTCCTAGATGGTTGTGTATAACGTTACTCTACATGTTACAGAAACTCTTCCACAGGGCTGTCCTAGATGGTTGTGTATAACGTTACTCTACATGTTACAGAAACTCTTCCACAGGGCTGTCCTAGATGGTTGTGTGCATGTGTCTGTGTCAGTCCCCTGAATTGATTTGTACATCAATAGTTTTGAAGACATTCCGGTTGAAACATTGCACTCAATAAAATGTGGAACATTCATGGTGTGGGTCATGGGTCATGGGTCATGCCAGTGTTATGCATGGTGTGGGTCAAGGTTCATGCCAGCGTTATGCATGGTGTGGGTCAAGGGTCATGCCAGCGTTATGCATGGTGTGGGTCAGGTAACCAGTTCTTACGGGGACACTTCTCCACACAGAAGGATCCATAGGTGTACTTGGCCCGTGGGTTGGATTCCAGCTGGAAGGTGGTGGGGTTGTACACAAAGGGCTGGGGGCACTGGGTCACACACGCCCCGCTGTCGTTGAAGTTGGTGCAGGCCTGGAGAGGAAACATTAGGAACATGCACACAGTCTGAGGGTATAGGAGCGTGGGGTAGGACTCAATTAGACCAGCCACAGTAATGTACATTGACGTGGTCTTTGTTTAGAAACTACTGTCCGGGCAAACACATCTTATTCTGAAATGTGGAAGCATGACGTGTTAGAGCTGTCTACCTGGCAGTGGTATGTTTACAACAGACTACCCTAAACCATATGGTGATTTTATTTCACAGTGGGATACAGAGCTATTATGTAAATACTACAAGGTGGGTTAGATGGGATTGAGCCCTGAGGAACACAGGGACACACCACTGTTTACTGTTTACTACATGAACAGTCGTTTTTAGCCAGGTTTAATCATATTACAGTATACAGGTCATACTGGATCTGCAGCCAAAACACTCTTATCCTCCAGGTCATACTGGATCTGCAGCCAAAACACTCTTATCCTCCAGGTCATACTGGATCTGCAGCCAAAACACTCTTATCCTCCAGGTCATACTGGATCTGTAGCAAAAACACTCTTATCCTCCAGGTCATACTGGATCTGTAGCCAAAACACTCTTATCCTCCAGGTCATACTGGATCTGTAGCCAAAACACTCTTATCCTCCAGGTCATACTGGATCTGCAGCCAAAACACTCTTATCCTCCAGGTCATACTGGATCTGCAGCCAAAACACTCTTATCCTCCAGGTCATACTGGATCTGTAGCCAAAACACTCTTATCCTCCAGGTCATACTGGATCTGCAGCCAAAACACTCTTATCCTCCAGGTCATACTGGATCTGTAGCAAAAACACTCTTATCCTCCAGGTCATACTGGATCTGTAGCCAAAACACTCTTATCCTCCAGGTCATACTGTAACTGCAGCCAAAACACTCTTATCCTCCAGGTCATACTGATCTTCAGCCAAAACACTCTAATCCTCCAGATCATACTGTATCTGCAGCCAAAACACACTTATCCTCCAGGTCATACTGTATCTTCAGCCAAAACACTCTTATCCTCCAGGTCATACTGTATCTGAAGCCAAAACACTCTTATCATCCAGGTCATACTGGATCTGCAGCCAAAATACTCTCATCCTCCAGGTCATATTGTAACTGCAGCCAAAACACTCTTATCCTCCAGGTCATACTGGATCTGTAGCCAAAACACTCTTATCCTCCAGGTCATACTGTATCTGCAGCCAAAACACTCTTATCCTCCAGGTCATGCTGTATCTGCAGCCAAAACACTCTTATCCTCCAGGTCATACTGTATCTGCAGCCAAAACACTCTTATCCTCCAGGCCATACTGGATCTGCAGCCAAAACACTCTTATCCTCCAGGTCATACTGTATCTGCAGCCAAAACACTCTTATCCTCCAGGTCATACTGTAACTGCAGCCAACACACTCTTATCCTCCAGGTCATACTGTATCTGCAGCCAAAACACTATTATCCTTCAGGTCATACTGTATCTGCAGCCAAAACACTCTTATCCTCCAGGTCATACTGGATCTGCAGCCAAAACACTCTTATCCTCCAAGCCTCCAGACACACCATATTTGAGTCAACTGTGAGTCAAATAGAAGCCATTGATCCGAAGGCTAAATGGTGAAATGTTTTTCTCATAAAACATTGAACTTGTCTGTCGTCAGTGTTTGCGACCTCTAATAGTGACTAGTAATTGAATTGGATAAGGCTCTATAAGTTACAGCTGTAATATCGCTCTGTTAGTAGAAAACATACCTTCATTAAATGAACAGAAAATGTTAGGGGATGAAGGATCATAATTAGAATAATAAATTAGCCACTTGGTTGTTTCATCTGAGGAGGAGTCAGTAGACTTCTACAGTCTATTAAACACACAGAGATGTGTCTTTCAGTAACTGGGGAATTAGAACATTTGTGTGAATTCTGTTGTTGTGTTGGGAGAGTAATGTGTGTGTGTGTGTGTGTGTGTGTGTGTGTGTGTGTGTGTGTGTGTGTGTGTGTGTGTGTGTGTGTTTGTGTGTGTGAGGGGGGTTAACTGTGGATAACTGTGTAGGTGTCTGTGTGTATGCGCGGGCATCTGTGTGTTTGTGTGAGCGTATGTGTGTGTGTGTGTGTGTGTGTGTGTGTGTGTGTGTGTGTGTGTGTGTGTGTGTGTGTGTGTGTGTGTGTGTGTGTGTGTGTGTGTGTGTGTGTGTGTGTGTGTGTGTGTGTGTGTGTGTGTGTGTGTGTGTGTGTGTGTGTGTGTGTGTTTGTAGGTGTGTGTGCGTGTGTCCACGTACGAAGCAGTCTGTGTCCTTGGGTCCCGAGCAGCCCCCAGCACACTCCCTGTGGCAGCAGTTACTGACGTAGGGGCCGAAGCAACGGTCGTCACACTGCTCAGCACACACAGTCTTGGTCACTGTGGAGAGCACAGGGTTTACATTACTGACACAGGTATACACACACACGCACACACACACACACACACAATGCACTGCCAGTTATATAGTGTAAGTTATAGCTCTCCATAGAAAATGCCTGATATGGAACGTGGTCAATTCTAAATCAATCCCTACACCCCTGTTGTATGCCACTGGGTTTATATCCTGTTGAGAAGAGAAGAGGACCCCAACAACACACACACACTTCACACAGTGGAATAATAATTCTGGGTTGTCAAAGCCTTGCGTTTAAGTGCTCACTTCCTGTCCCTCTGTGTGGGAAAACAATGAAGCGGTAGGACAGAAAGCTGTGGAGCTCTTAGCTCTATTATTCTGACTGAGGAACGGCAGAGAAAAGACCAATCACTCTCTATGGTTGTCTATGACGACTGGAGTTCACCCTGTCATTACGCAGAGGAGTGTTACAGTGAACTCCTCAGCTACTTGATCTCTCTCTGTTTATCTCCCTCTTTCTCTCTCTGTTTATCTCCCTCTTTCTCTCTCTGTTTATCTCCCTCTTTCTCTTTCTGTTTCTCTCCCTCTTTCTCTTTCTGTTTCTCTCCCTCTTTCTCTTTCTGTTTCTCTCCCTCTTTCTCTATCTGTTTCTCTCGCTCTTTCTCTCTCTGTTTCTCTCGCTCTTTCTCTTTCTGTTTCTCTCGCTCTTTCTCTTTCTGTTTCTCTCGCTCTTTCTCTTTCTGTTTCTCTCCCTCTTTCTCTTTCTGTTTCTCTCACTCTTTCTCTCTCTGTTTCTCTCACTCTTTCTCTCTCTGTTTCTCTCGCTCTTTCTCTCTCTGTTTCTCTCCCTCTTTCTCTCGCTGTTTCTCTCACTCTTTCTCTCTCTGTTTCTCTCGCTCTTTCTCTTTCTGTTTCTCTCGCTCTTTCTCTCTCTGTTTCTCTCACTCTTTCTCTCTCTGTTTTTCTCGCTCTTTCTCTATCTGTTTCTTTCACTCTTTCTCTCTCTGTTTCTCTCGCTCTTTCTCTTTCTGTTTCTCTCGCTCTTTCTCTCTCTGTTTCTCTCACTCTTTCTCTCTCTGTTTCTCTCGCTCTTTCTCTTTCTGTTTCTCTCGCTCTTTCTCTTTCTGTTTCTCTCGCTCTTTCTCTTTCTGTTTCTCTCCCTCTTTCTCTTTCTGTTTCTCTCACTCTTTCTCTCTCTGTTTCTCTCACTCTTTCTCTCTCTGTTTCTCTCGCTCTTTCTCTCTCTGTTTCTCTCCCTCTTTCTCTCGCTGTTTCTCTCACTCTTTCTCTCTCTGTTTCTCTCGCTCTTTCTCTTTCTGTTTCTCTCGCTCTTTCTCTCTCTGTTTCTCTCACTCTTTCTCTCTCTGTTTTTCTCGCTCTTTCTCTATCTGTTTCTCTCACTCTTTCTCTCTCTGTTTCTCTCGCTCTTTCTCTTTCTGTTTCTCTCGCTCTTTCTCTCTCTGTTTCTCTCACTCTTTCTCTCTCTGTTTCTCTCACTCTTTCTCTTTCTGTTTCTCTCGCTCTTTCTCTTTCTGTTTCTCTCGCTCTTTCTCTATCTGTTTCTCTCGCTCTTTCTCTATCTGTTTCTCTCTCTCTTTCTCTTTCTGTTTCTCTCTCTCTCTGTTTCTCTTTCTGTTCATCTCTCTCTCTCTTGCTCTCTCTGACCTTGTGTGTGTGTGTAATACATACAGCTTTGGCACTGGTTGTCCTGATGGCCCCAGCAGCGTCCGTTACAAGAGCGATGACATCGTTTGCCTGCGGACCACACACACACACACACACACACACACACACACACACACACACACACACACACACACACACACACACACACATGTCAGATAACCATCCACACAAACACAAACCTCCAACCTCCAACCCACCACCCACAAACATCCTCTCACCACACATTAACCGTTCCCCCCTAAACACATCCTTTCTCAGAAACCACCCCCACACTCACCCACTCACTGAGAGTGTGTGCTCTGAGGGTGGGTGAGTGTGCTCTGAGGGTGGGTGAGTGTGCTCTGAGAGTGGGTGAGTGTGCTCTGAGAGTGGGTGAGTCTGCTCTGAGAGTGGGTGAGTGTGCTCTGAGAGTGGGTGAGTGTACTCTGAGAGTGGGTGAGTGTGCTCTGAGAGTGGGCGAGTGTGCTCTGAGAGTGGGTGAGTGTGCTCTGAGAGTGGGTGAGTGTGCTCTGAGAGTGGGTGAGTGTACTCTGAGAGTGGGTGAGTACTCTGAGAGTGGGTGAGTGTGCTCTGAGAGTGGGTGAGTGTGCTCTGAGAGTGGGTGAGTGTGCTCTGAGAGTGGGTGAGTGTGCTCTGAGAGTGGGTGAGTGTACTCTGAGAGTGGGTGAGTGTGCTCTGAGAGTGGGTGAGTGTGCTCTGAGAGTGGGTGAGTGTGCTCTGAGAGTGGGTGAGTGTACTCTGAGAGTGGGTGAGTGTGCTCTGAGAGTGGGTGAGTGTGCTCTGAGAGTGGGTGAGTGTACTCTGAGAGTGGGTGAGTGTGCTCTGAGAGTGGGTGAGTGTGCTCTGAGAGTGGGTGAATGTACTCTGAGAGTGGGTGAGTGTACTCTGAGAGTGGGTGAGTGTGCTCTCATTGTTCTCGCTGGCTCTCTCTGGGTCTACAGTAAGTATGAGGGACAAGGATCCACTCCCCAGTCAAGTCATCTCTCTGAGGCATAAAGTGGGGACATGACACATAACAGTTATCATAGCCCACCGTCAGTGAGCGTGAATGGACCTGTCATCATCAGGCTTTAATTGACTGTGTGGTAATTACATGCTGAAGTGGAGGGCTGAGTGAATGTCACCCTCGGCCCCCTGCCTGCCTGTGAAATTACGCCTAGCTCACTCCAAAAATGATTATGTTAAATAGCGACCCAATCTGGCAACCTCAAAGGAAGCCTCAATCTGGCAACCTGGGCTCCCACGCACGCCGAGCCACTCTCTCATTTTATGCCAACTCTTATTGTTTTATACTCCCTCTTCCTCTGTTCTCTCTTCTGTCCTCTCTTCTGTCCTCTCCTCTGTCCTCTCCCCTGTCCTCTCCTCTGTCCTCTCCTCTGTCCTCTCCTCTGTCCTCTCTTCTGTCCCCTTCTCTGTCCCCTCTTCTGTCCCCTCTTCTGTCCTCTCTTCTGTCCTCTCTTCTGTCCTCTCTTCTGTCCTCTCTTCTGTCCTCTCTTCTGTCCTCTCTTCTGTCCTCTCTTCTTCTTCTTCTTCTTCTTCTTCTTCTTCTTCTTCTTCTTCTTCTTCTTCTTCTTCTTCTTCTTCTTCTTCTTCTTCTTCTTCTTCTTCTAACATCTCAAACAGACATTATAGTGAAGGACACCTTGTGGGGAGAAACTACATACTCACTCGAGCGTTGTGTGACATTTTGTGGTCATACGTGCTGTTTTTAGTGATCACTGTGACATTCAGTGACATTTTCTACACTGATATTGAATGCATATCATGCCCTCACTTTTCTTTGGCATACAATGCAATCTAGGGAGGGGAAAACAAATTGAAAATGTGGAGAAGGTTTGGGGGAGTGGACTTGGAACTAAAATGGCTGTGTGTTTTGACACACAATGGCCGGTAGCCAATGGCTGTGTGTTTTGACACACAATGGCCGGTAGCCAATGGCTGTGTGTTTTGACACACAATGGCCGGTAGCCAATGGCTGTGTGTTTTGACACACAATGGCCGGTAGCCATATCAGTGTTCCAAACACTTTGATTGGAGCTGGCTGTCAGCTTTAGTGAGCTTTATGTGCAGCTGAGACAGAATCACCATGGGCCTGGCTGCATAGCAACACAACCACCTCCATGTGAGTTTAATCACTGATCTATTGTGATGCTGCTTCCAACTCACCTTCAGCAAAACAGAGAAAAAGGATACAAAAAAAGGAACATTTTAACAATATAATTTGTATGAAACTGAGGAAATATGTAAGCATGTGAAGGTGTGAAGGTGTGTGTGTGTATATTGTGCACCTTGGAAGTTTAGAGAAGCATCCCTCAATATTTTTATCAGCACCTCGACCACCCCTCCCTCTCAGCGTTGTGGTTTCTCCCCATACTCACATCCAAGGCCACTGTTGTTGGACGGTACCACCAAGAGTTCAGCTTGGGGGTTCTTGATGATGTCTCTCCAGTGGATGGTGTCGGCGTGGCACAGGAACTTGTTCTGGTCAACATAAACCCCCCCGTTCAGGATCTCTGTGCAGAGAAGGACACACATATACACATAATAAGCACATAACCATTAACATGTATGTATGTATGTGTGTCTGTGCATGTGGGTGTTGGTGTATGTACGTATGTGTGTGTGTGCACGTGCTCTTGTTTGTGTATGTATGTATGCATGCATGCGTGTATGCGTGTGTGTGTGTGTGTATGTATGTATGTATGTATGTATGTATGTATGTATGTATGTATGTATGTATGTATGTATGTATGTACATGTTGGAGCAGAACATCAGTGTATGAAGGTTACTCCTTACCATTCCTGAACATGTTATGCATTTCTTTACTTCTAATCCCTGCAGATGTAAACTATTGAGTCAATGTGAACAGGTAAAGGTGTGTTGTTGTCATAAGGCCAGGTATGCAGGCCTACCCTCCAGCAGTAGTCACTAGACTGCTCCATCCTGTTAAGTAGTGTTTACTGTCGCTTCTGAAAGGTGTCCATTGTTGATATGCTTTCATGCTACATCTACAAAGCTTCCTCTCCATCTACGAAGCTTCCCCTCCATCTACAAAGCTTCCCCTCCATCTACAAACAGACAAATCCTCACTCAATGAATTCCTAGAAAATTCAATGTTCCCCCGTGACCTACTCCAGATACAGAAAGAAGGACACACAGCGGATAAAGGAAGGCTTTGGGTCAAACCCCCTCTTACGGTATTCCACTAATAGCAATAATATGTTTCTGTCGGAGGGTTATAGCCCTGACCAGATGTCTGCATAGGGAACCAGAACAATCTAGAATCCCTTACATATATCACTGTCTTTATATGACAATGTGCAAGTCAATTACAGGATTTGGACTCAATCATGTAGTTCCTCTCTGGATGAGTCTCAAGCTAACAGTGAAGTTTGTGTGTGTGCGTGTGTGTGCGTGTGTGCGCGCGCGCGCGTGTGTGTGTGTGTGTGTGTGTGTGTGTGTGTGTGTGTGTGTGTGTGTGTGTGTGTGTGTGTGTGTGTGTGTGTGTGTGTGTGTGTTTGTGTGTGTGTGTGTGTGTATCATCCATGATGACCCCTGGTTCTGGGAACACCCTTGTCATAGTTAATGAAAAGAATCAGAATGTATAATCCAGATTGGGCCAGATTAGGAAACATGCTCCACCAGTATATTATAGTCTCTGAACAGATTAGCAGCATATGAAAATATACAGATGAGGCGTATTCAGATATTCAGAAATGTGGAGTAGTGGGGGAAGCTAATCATAATGAAGGAAATGGCTTGATTTAAAACTCTCCCGTGGATAAAGATAAACTCAATTTTCTTCAAAGTATTTGACATGCTGGCGGTCTCCCTCACCGGGGGATGGTCTATCATTGCAATTTCATCTACTAATATCACCTCGCACAAAGAAGGATTTTATCAAAGGGATGTTTTACATGTAAATGTATCAGACTGTTATAAGAGAACATTCTGTACCAATTACAATGGTATGCATGGAGCCTAAATATTCAGGGCGTTTGTATCTTATTCAATCATAGAATGTGATTCAATAGAGAATAGTCAGGAGGATATTCAGGATTGTGGCAAAAGTATGTTGATTAGATTCTCCCTGGATTGTTGATGCTGGTGCCTCCATAGAACTTCTCCATCACATTGTCCTCACAGAAATATGCTTACTCTGGATGTCTTAGATTCTATGGATGTCTTCTTAGATTCTATGGATGTCTTCTTAGATTCTATGGATGTCTTCTTAGATTCTATGAATGTCTTCTTAGATTCTATGGATGTCTTCTTAGATTCTATGGATGTCTTCTTAGATTCTATGGATGTCTTCTTAGATTCTATGGATGTCTTCTTAGATTCTATGGATATCTTCTTAGATTCTATGAATGTCTTCTAAGATTCTATGGATGTCTTCTTAGATTCTATGGATGTCTTCTTAGATTCTATGGATATCTTCTTAGATTCTATGGATGTCTTCTTAGATTCTATGGATGTCTTCTTAGATTCTATGGATGTCTTCTTAGATTCTATGGATGTCTTCTTAGATTCTATGGATGTCTTCTTAGATTCTATGGATGTCTTCTTAGATTCTATGGATGTCTTCTTAGATTCTATGGATGTCTTCTTAGATTCTATGGATGTCTTCTTAGATTCTATGGATGTCTTCTGAGATCATTACAGTATTATCTGACACAATATTAGAAACCACAGAGATAGCAGTGAGGAGGAAGGAGAGGATGTGAGTCGTTTGCAGGACCTCCATGACAGCAGTCCATTAGTCAATGCCAAAATAGTAGCCTTTCACTGTAGAGAAACAGTTTGAAGAGTCTGAGGGCGAGAAAGAAAGAAAGCATAGAGAGAGGAAACATGGAGAGCCTCAAACACCCCAGACCATCCATTCACTATCTACCTGCTTGCAGTGAACAGTATTTGACCTTCTTGATGGATGTTTACAGTACATTACTGTACATGGTTGTTGAGGACATTGCGTTGCTGCGTCCTACATGACCACTGTGG
Source organism: Salvelinus fontinalis (assembly GCF_029448725.1). Lineage (NCBI taxonomy): Eukaryota > Metazoa > Chordata > Actinopteri > Salmoniformes > Salmonidae > Salvelinus > Salvelinus fontinalis. The sequence goes on from NC_074671.1 coordinate 60,854,089, forward strand.
GACTAAAGGGATCTATGAGAGACAGTTAGAGAGGGGATTGGGTTGCTGCGTCCTACATGACCACTGTGGGACTAAAGGGATCTATGAGAGACAGGCCGTTAGAAAGGGGATTGGGGGAGGGAATCAGCAGCAGGCGTTTCTCTCAGATCCCGCCTAATTGGACGATGTAAGGCCATGGGCATTCAGGGCTTCAAAGGACATTATTCATTGGCTGTTGAATGAGGGGTTGCTTCCAACCACTTGTTATCCTTTGAAATCCCAGAACACAAATAAATGAAGAGGTTCTAGATGATTCTATTCTTTGTGTGTGGCTGTGGCTTACGTTAGGATCACGTTATCTTAACCCATGTGTGGTGGTCATGTTTTAGTTTTTCACCCAATGTTCACGGGTCTGATGGACCCACAACATTATTGGGTTTTTAAAACAATACAGCCATAACAATTTATCGAAAAGACTTATGTCAATTACAAGCAATATGGACAGCATCCATGGTTAATATTTACCTCTGCTAGTTCACATTTATCAATAAAAGCCCAATTCGTTATTTTGTTGTGATAAAATGTGTTTTTTGTAAACAAAAGTTAAACTAGTTAAATAAAGGTTAAATAAAAAAAAAATTAACATTTCAAAAAGAACTGAACAAATTGGAAGGACAAATTTTACATACAGTATTTTATGGAAATGATATATGAGCCCCATTGAACACAAATGAAGCCCGCTCTACACACCACATGAAGGACAGAGTTTTACTGTATTTGTGTTGCAAATGTATTACTTTGTCTTCCTGTCCTTCTTGGGTCCACACACATCACAGCGCTTCTTCTTTGTCACGTTGGTAACAAGGATCTGGGAGACAGGCGCAGGAATGCGTAATAGTTTTTTAAATTATACCCCAAATCACGGCGTGCCGTGTAAAGGCACAGGCCCGTTGCAGCTGCCGAAGTTGCGGCGGCGTCGGACGGACCAGTAGCAGCGGCGTCGAACGGACCAGTAGCAGTGGCGTCAGACGGACCGGTTGTGGCGGCGTTGGACAGGCCCGTTGCAGCTGCCGAAGTTGCGGCGGAGTCGGACGGACCAGTAGCAGCGGCGTCGAAAGGACCAGTAGCAGTGGCGTCAGACGGACCAGTTGTGGCGGCGTTGGACAGGCCCGTTGCAGCTGCCGAAGTTGCGGCGGCGTCGGATGGACCAGTAGCAGCGGCGTCGAATGGACCAGTAGCAGTGGCGTCAGACGGACCGGTTGTGGCGGCGTTGGACAGGCCCGTTGCAGCTGCCGAAGTTGCGGCGACGTCGGATGGACCAGTAGCAGCGGCGTCGGACAGACGCCAACTGCTAAAATAGCCTCCAACACTCTACTCAGCAAACTGGATGTAGTCTTTCACAGTGCCATCCGTTTTGTTACCAAAGCCCCTTATACCACCCACTACTGCGACCTTTATGCTCTAGTCGGCTGGCCCTCGCTACATATTTGTTGCCAGACCCACTGGCTCCAGGTCATCTACAAGTCTATGCTAGGTAAAGCTCCGCCTTATCTCAGCTTACTGGTCACGACAACAACACCCACCCGTAGCACGCGCTCCAGCAGGTATATCTCACTGGTCATCCCCAAAGCCAACACCTCTTTGGCCATCTTTCCTTCCAGTTCTCTGCTGCCAGTGACTGGAACGGATTGCAAAAATCGCTGAAACTGGAGCCTTATATTTCTCTCACTAACTTTAAACATCCGCTATCTGAGCAGCTAACCGATTGCTGCAGCTGTACATAGTTCATCTGTAAATAGCCCACCCAAGATTGGAATCAGGATTGGAAATGATGCAGACAATTACATTGAAGGAAGCAACAATATTTCCGCAATATTAAGCTGATCCGCCCCTTAAAGAAAAAATAAATAAATAAATAAAATAGCCCTCCCAATCTACCTACCTCATCCCCATATTGTTTTTATTTACTTTTCTGCTCTTTTGCACACCAGTATCTCTACTTGCACATCATCATCTGCTCATTTATCACTCCAGTGTTAATCTGCTAAATTGTAATAACTTCACTACTGTGGCCTATTTATTGCCTACCTCCTCACGCCATTTGCACACACTGTATATAGACTTTCTTTATTCTATTGTGTTATTGACTGTACGCTTGTTTATTCCATGTGTAACTCTGTGTTGTTGTTTGTGTCGCACTGCTTTGCTTTATCTTGGCCAGGTCGCAGTTGTAAATGAGAACTTGTTCTCAACTAGCTTACCTAGTTAAATAAGGTCAAATTTAAAATTAAAAAATAAATAAAATGGCTTGGGTAGAGTGTGGGGAAATACAGATTTGTTTTACAATATAATTTTTTTTAATTGTAATAACTCTCTGCAGGTTCCCGCAAGACATTGTGTAGTTTCAAACACTACAAAGGGTAAAGAGTGTGAGAAAAGCGGGAGACAGGCAGACAGGCAGGGAGACAGACAGGTTCGTGGTGCTATGTTGAAACAGCAGGCCCAGGGAGGAGGAAGACAGAGTGAAAGCACACAGCAAACCTTTTGGTTTCATTTTTACTTATTTTCACCAACACACACACTTTTCCACACTTTCATTACCCTCGGGTCCAGTGGACCAGAACACCACATATGTAATATAAATGTGTAGGGGGGTGCACAGTGTGCACTCAATGAAAATGCATTGTTTTACATGTTCTTCTGAGAGAATGAGCCAAGGCCAATGAGTCTCAGGTTGAAAAAAGTATTCATTGTATAATTTTTTGTTTCAGTAAACATTGAAAATGGCACCCGAACACAAGGGCTAACAGTCGGTGCGGTGGTGGGTTGGTGTGTCCCCTGTTCGCTTTGAATCAAAGATACTCATCACAAGGCTAAATGATGCATGTTATTTCAGGGCTTCTTGTCCCTGCTATTGCACATCGGTGGCGATCTTTGATGTCTAATGCTCAAAGGGTTCTCATAGCAGTGCCTGTACACGCACCAGACAAAGGCACTTGTTGATTGGACGTCAACATCCAATCAACAACTACATTTGGTTGATATTTAGTTGAGAAGTCAACAAACGGGAATTGAAATTGAATCCAAACCTTGAAAGCCTGTTGTTTAATTGTGTTTGGAATCGAGGTTTAAACAATGTGGACAACCTCCTAATAGTAATGTACATAAGATATACACTGCCCTCTCCTAGTCTCTCTGCTCCTCTCTGGTCTCAGACTGTCGTGCCTGCTCCATTACACCATGTACTATCTTCTGTGTCTCGCTCAGTCTCTCTCTCTCTAATACACCATGTAATATATTCTGTGTCTCTCCCAGTCTCTCTCTCTCCAATAGACCATGTCATATCTTCTGTGTCTCTTTCTCAGTGTCTCAGTGTCTCACTTGGTCTCTCTCTCTCCCAATTCAATTATATTTAAATTTAAGGCCTTTATTGGCAAGCAAGTGAAATAGATAATAAACAAAGGTGAAATAAACAATACTATCTCTCTCTCTCTCCCTCTCTCTCTCTCTCTCTCTCTCTCTCTCTCTCTCTCTCTCTCTCACTCTCTCACTCTCTCTCTCACTCTCTCTTACACACTCTCTCTTACACACTCCCTCTCACTCTCTCTCACACACTCTCTGTCACTCTCTCTCTCACTCTCTCAGTCTCTCTCACTCTCTCAGTCTCTCTCACTCTCTCACACTATCTCAGTCCCTCTCACTCTCTCTCACTCTCTCAGTCTTTCTCACTCTCTCAGTCTCTCTCACTCTCTCAGTCTCTCTCACTATCTCAGTCTCTCTCACTATCTGTCTCTCTCAGTCTCTCTCAGTATCTCAGTCTCTCTCAGACTCTCTCAGTATCTCAGTCTCTCGCAGTCTCTCTCAGTATCTGTCTCTCTCAGTTTCACACTCTCAGTCTCTCTCTCTGTATATATATATATATATATATATATATATATATATATATATATATATATATATATATATATATATATATATATATATCAGTTACTTGGGCCCTGGTCTAAAGTAGAGCACTATACAGGGAATAGGGCCCTGGTATAAAGTAGTGCACTACATATATAGGGAATAGGGTGCCATTTAGTATGTGCACAGTGTTGTTTTATTAGGCTGATAAATAAGGCTGTGTTGTTTTATTAGGCTGATAAATAAGGCTGTGTTGTTTTATTAGGCTGATAAATAAGGCTGTGTAACAGTGATAAATTAACTAGCTATTAGCCTGTGTTGTTTTATTAGGCTGATAAATAAGGCTGTGTTGTTTTATTAGGCTGATGAATAAGGCTGTGTTGTTTTATTAGGCTGATAAACAAGGCTGTGTAACAGTGATAAATTAACTAGCTATTAGCCTATGTTGTTTCATTAGGCTGATAAATAAGGCTGTGTTGTTTTATTAGGCTGATAAATAAGGCTGTGTTGTTTTATTAGGCTGATAAATAAGGCTGTGGAACAGTGATAAATGAACTAGCTATTAGCCTGTGTTGTTTTATTAGGCTGATAAATAAGGCTGTGTTGTTTTATTAGGCTGATAAATAAGACTGTGTTGTTTAATTAGGCTGATAAATAAGGCTGTGTTGTTTTATTAGGCTGATAAATAAGGCTGTGTAACATTGATAAATTAACTAGCTATTAGCCTGTGTTGTTTTTATTAGGCTGATAAATAAGGCTGTGTTGTTTTATTAGGCTGATAAATAAGGCTGTGTTGTTTTATTAGGCTGATAAATAAGGCTGTGTTGTTTTATTAGGCTGATAAATAAGGCTGTGTAACATTGATAAATTAACTAGCTATTAGCCTGTGTTGTTTTTATTAGGCTGATAAATAAGGCTGTGTTGTTTTATTAGGCTGATAAATAAGGCTGTGTTGTTTTATTAGGCTGATAAATAAGGCTGTGTTGTTTTATTAGGCTGATAAATAAGGCTGTGTAACAGTGATAAATTAACTAGCTATTAGCGTGTATGAGCTAGCATTTATTGGTCCCTAGTCCCAAGAGGTGTTTCACAGGTCTCTACACTGTTGATCACTGGGTAAAGACCTATCATCAGCGTTCTGTCAGGATCAGACCCCCCCCTTTTCCCTCGCTTGATGTTTCCTGTGGAAAGCAGTTTGTCACTGTGTGTGATGAGGTCACTTGCTGAGTACAGGAGAACACAGGGAGGAAAAGATCATTCATTTCCATGGCTGGCTGATCACTGTCTTCCTGAACCCTCACAAACACACTGGGGAAAAAACACATGGACACACGCTGTACAAGTTGGAACACACATGCGCACGCACGCACACACACACACATACACACACATACACACACACACACACACTCAGAACCCCCCCATCCTCCCACAAATGCAATTCAAGAAAAAATAAATACCACACCCTGTCTCACATCTGTGCATAGCCAGCCACCCGCAAAACGCCACGTTATGTCTCGGTGTCATCAACCCCACAAAGCTGAAGCATTTTGTAGCCATAGCTCAGGACAAAACACCACGTTATGTCTCGGTGTCATCAACCCCACAAAGCTGAAGCATTTTGTAGCCATAGGTCAGGACAAAACGCCACGTTATGTCTCGGTGTCATCAACCCCACAAAGCTGAAGCATTTTGTAGCCATAGGTCAGGACAAAACGCCACGTTATGTCTCGGTGTCATCAACCCCACAAAGCTGAAGGATTTTGTAGCCATAGCTCAGGACAAAACGCCACGCTATGTCTCGGTGTCATCAACCCCACAAAGCTGAAGCATTTTGTAGCCATAGGACAGGACAAAACGCCACGTTATGTCTCGGTGTCATCAACCCCACAAAGCTGAAACATTTTGTAGCCATAGGTCAGGACAAAACGCCACGCTATGTCTCGGTGTCATCAACCCCACAAAGCTGAAGCATTTTGTAGCCATAGGTCAGGACAAAACACCACGTTATGTCTCGGTGTCATCAACCCCACAAAGCTGAAGGATTTTGTAGCCATAGCTCAGGACAAAACGCCACGTTATGTCTCGGTGTCATCAACCCCACAAAGCTGAAGCATTTTGTAGCCATAGCTCAGGACAAAACGCCACGTTATGTCTCGGTGTCATCAACCCCACAAAGCTGAAGCATTTTGTAGCCATAGGACAGGACAAAACGCCACGTTATGTCTCGGTGTCATCAACCCCACAAAGCTGAAGCATTTTGTAGCCATAGGACAGGACAAAACGCCACGTTATGTCTCGGTGTCATCAACCCCACAAAGCTGAAGGATTTTGTAGCCATAGGACAGGACAAAATGCCACGTTATGTCTCGGTGTAATCAACCCCACAAAACTGAAGCATTTTGTAGCCATAGCTCAAGACTTAAGCCACAGATTTACCTTTAAAGCATCCCTTTAAAGTGTCTATTAATCAACCCTGTTCTTCAGAGCCCTGAGGAACTACCTTGAACTATCTCCTAAATATAAATGGGGAGTGGAGACGGGCTTAAGAGAAATACAGACAGGGTATAGATTGGATAAATTAAGTAAGAAGTGTGTGGGGGGTCTGTTTATGTGTTCGTACCTACATGTGTGTACTGTATGCCTCTGTGTGTGTGCGTGTGCGTATGTGTGCGTGTGTGTTTGTGCGTGTGCATGTGTGCCCTGGTGTGTAATCTCCATCAGTGCCTTGACCTCCACACTGGGCTGTGACACACTTCTGACAACCAACAGTACGGTGGTGAGGGTGTTGGGGGCGGCAAGGGTGTGTGGGAAACAAATTGCCTTCATTTTTTAAAGCGCAACCTCTTTAAGAGAGGCCATGGGGCCTTATGGAACCAAAGTGATAACAAATGTGTGACTCGGAGAAGGAAAATTATCTCCCTTATTCTGGCTCTAGGGCGAAGCGTTTTGAGAGGAGTATTTCTCTTTTAATGGGTTTGACTTCCTTGGTGTTGAACGATGCTCAATAAAGAGATAGTGTACTCTGGCGGAGGTTAACTCCTGAGACAATAAAGAGACCATCTCCACCAGAGCAGACTAACTTCTGAGACAATAAAGAGATGGTGTACTCTGGCGGAGGTTAACTTCTGAGACAATAAAGAGACCATCTCCACCAGAGCAGACTAACTTCTGAGACAATAAAGAGATGGTGTACTCTGGCGGAGGTTAACTTCTGAGACAATAAAGAGATAGTGTACTCTAGTGGAGTTTAACTTCTGAGACAATAAAGAGATAGTGTACTCTAGTGGAGTTTAACTTCTGAGACAATAAAGAGATACTGTACTCTAGTGGAGTTTAACGTCTGAGCCAATACAGAGATAGTGTACTCTAGTGGAGGTTCACTTCTGAGACAATAAATAGATGGTGTACTCTAGTGGAGGATAACTTCTGAGACAATAAAGAGATACTGTACTCTGGCGGAGATTAATTTCTGAGACAATAAAGAGATAGTGGACTCTAGTGGAGTTTAACGTCTGAGCCAATACAGAGATAGTGTACTCTAGTGGAGTTTAACGTCTGAGCCAATACAGAGATAGTGTACTCTGGCGGAGGTTAACTTCTGAGACAATAAAGAGCTGGTGGACTCTGGCGGAGGATAATTTCTGAGACAATAAAGAGATAGTGTACTCTAGTGGAGTTTAACGTCTGAGCCAATACAGAGATAGTGTGTTTATCAGACCTTGGGGAAAGAACATACTGTAACACAACAGGTGTTCAAATAATCCTTCACTTGGACAAATCATGTTCTGACTCCATTGCATTGACACCCATGTCTACTTAGACACAGGACCCCACACTGACTATGAGCCTAAATATTACATTTACAATTTATTCATTCAGCAGATGCTCTGCTCCAGAGTGACTCACAGGATCAATTAAGGTAAAGTGCCTTGCTCAATAGCACATCAACAGCTTTTTCACCTAGTCGGCTTGGGGATTTGAAACAGCAACCTTTCGATTACTAGTCCACCGGTCTTAACCGCTAGGCTATCTGCTGCTCCTATTGGTAGTAAACACATTGAATTGATCCATAAAGGTAGATATCAATTAGCAGTCCTACTTCAAAACTTTACCTTGCGCTCACCTGTCCCTAATTCTATTCCAAAATGTATCAAGTACACCAATCCACAACAATGGCGTCTGTAGTATCCAATCTGTGTCTGTTAAAGTACATAGGGACACACACTCTCTCCATTCAAATGGAAAACCGCCTCCATCTTACAGTAGGGAATGACCTGAACAGCAGTGCTGCATCACAAAGGCTCTGTCAAGGGAAAGAACAAGAAAAGAGAGGGAGAGAGGGAAGGAGAGAGAGGGAAGGAGAGAGAGGGAAGGAGAGAGAGGGAAGGAGAGAAGTTTGTTCTGCGTTAGACACAGAGGAGTGTGCGAGTGGAATCTGTCATCGCTCGGCTGCATCCCAAACTATGGGCCCTGGTCAAAAGTAGTGCAATATATAGGGAACAGGGTGCCATTTGTGACAAGCCCAGTAAATACAAAGCTATATGAAACAAAGGGCTATTTCAATATGACAGTACCATACTACTTAGAATGCATTCTCAGTACGTTGCTTCATTCCAAGTGGACATTGGAAAGTACATAGGCCTAGGCATAGCAGGAAGGAAACAGGTAGTCTCAAAGGAAACTAGTCTCATTAATAAATAGGAGGAAGCTAGTCTCAAAGGAAACTCGTCTCATTAATCGATAGCCACTCTGTGCCTCCTAGCATGTTTAGCTAAAAATAATGCTGAGGCTAATGTCAAAGTAACAGCTTCAGTGAAAACCACTCCAATACAATCCAATGAATAACCATTTAACAATATACTGTAGCTGGCCACAATATAGCCCGGAATACATCAATTGAATCCGATTACTGTGGACATAAAGGAAGAAACATTGATCCAAAATGGCCGATGTTTCCCACACTGGGAGAGAACAGAAAAGCACCAACAAGTTATGCCAAGTGACAAAAATTGACAGCTGATTGATTGACAGATATCAATCTAAGACCAATCTAAGACCAAAAAAGACCAAAAGTCAAACACACTGTGGGCATGTTACAGTGTGTTTGAAAAGTACTGCATAACACATTTGAAGACACTTTAATAGGTAAACATTATGGGATGGGAAGGACCTGTCCAGAGCTGCCTTGGCCGTGAGACACACACATTTGACTCTCTTCTCACGCTCTCACGGCATCTTCTCACGCTCTCGCGGCATCTTCTCACGCTCTCGCGCTCTCGCAGCATCTTCTCACGCTCTCGCGGCATCTTCTCGCGCTCTCGCAGCATCTTCTCACGCTCTCGCAGCATCTTCTCACGCTCTCGCGCTCTCGCAGCATCTTCTCACGCTCTCGCGGCATCTTCTCGCGCTCTCGCAGCATCTTCTCACGCTCTCGCAGCATCTTCTCACGCTCTCGCGCTCTCGCAGCATCTTCTCACACTCTCGCGGCATCTTCTCGCGCTCTCGCGACATCTTCCTGCGCTCTCGCGGCATCTTCTCACGCTCTCGCGGCATCTTCTCACGCTCTCGCGGCATCTTCTCACGCTCTCGCGGCATCTTCTTACGCTCTCGCGCATCTTCTCACGCTCTCGCGGCATCTTCTTACGCTCTCGCGCATCTTCTCACGCTCTCGCGGCATCTTCTCACGCTCTCGCGGCATCTTCTCGAGCTCTCGCGGCATCTTCTCGAGCTCTCGCGGCATCTTCTCACGCTCTCGCGCTCTCACAGCATCTTCTCACGCTCTCGCGGCATCTTCTCACGCTCTCGCGGCATCTTCAGCACTGAGGAGTGGCCCTCCTGGAGAGCAAGCAGGACTTTCTCCCAGACCTATTTTAAAGAGATACTTCACCCAAATAACAAAATGTTTGTGTCCTTACCTTGAAAGCAGTCTATGGACAAGGAGATTGCAATCTATGATTTGGTTACCGTCTGCCACCGACCATTAATATAACATCATTCCTGTGCAGAGCCTTGGTGTAGTGGTAACATACAGCCTTCAATCCCTGCTTCCAACCTTCCTACTGTTTCTAGCATTTGGCCTTCTCCTTATCTCTCTTTATTTTTTTACCCTGCTCATAGGTCTAAAGTCAAAATATGTAGAATTGCAGGAAATTTGCTTTAAAACAGTAACATTTTCCCAGTCCCCCTTCTAGGGGTTGTGCCAGGGGGCAATGAAATTCACATTGCAAATCTCACTCCAAGCATTCTTCAAAAGTTGTCAGCCCTTCATATCATTACACCAGACCCATTTAAAAAGCTGTAAAAGTCTCCATCTTAAGACGGCGGAGACATATTTGTCTCTAAACAGAATAGAGTGTAAACAGAAGAGGTCTCCTGAGTCCTCTTCTTCTCCTCTCTCTCCCTCCAGTGCCTCTGCCAGCCAGAAGAGATATTGTTCAGTAGGAAAGATAGGAGAGGAGCACAAGGCATGCAGACAGTGTGGGGGACGCCTCCCCCTCCCCTCCCCTCACGCTCTGTCCACCCTGATAACCATAATTGTGTTTTAAGGCCCCTGATTAAATTTTGCCATCTCAAATGATATTGTTTCGCAATGAATCCTTATGAAAAATGCCCCATATTAAAGGATTATGGTATCCAGTGAAGGCAGCGAGCTGGAAGGAGGGAAGGAGGGATGGAGGGATGGAGGGAATGCTTTTATTTTCTCAGCTGTCTCTACAGATGGAGGGCCAAATTAATGCCTTGTCATCTCTGTTTGTGTGTCAGTGTCAGTGGATGTGTCAGTGGATGTGTCAGTGTCAGTGGATGTGTCAGTGGATGTGTCAGTGGATGTGTCAGTGTCAGTGGATGTGTCAGTGTCAGTGTCAGTGTCTGTGTCTGTGTCAGTGTCAGTGTCTGTCTGTGTCAGTGTCTGTGGATGTGTCAGTGTCAGTGGATGTGTCAGTGGATGTGTCAGTGGATGTGTCAGTGGATGTGTCAGTGTCAGTGGATGTGTCAGTGGATGTGTCAGTGTCAGTGGATGTGTCAGTGGATGTGTCAGTGGATGTGTCAGTGGATGTGTCAGTGTCAGTGGATGTGTCAGTGGATGTGTCAGTGTCAGTGGATGTGTCAGTGGATGTGTCAGTGGATGTGTCAGTGGATGTGTCAGTGTCAGTGGATGTGTCAGTGGATGTGTCAGTGGATGTGTCAGTGGATGTGTCAGTGGATGTGTCAGTGTCAGTGGATGTGTCAGTGGATGTGTCAGTGTCAGTGGATGTGTCAGTGTCAGTGGATGTGTCAGTGGATGTGTCAGTGTCAGTGGATGTGTCAGTGTCAGTGTCAGTGTCAGTGTCAGTGTCAGTGTCTGTGTCTGTCTGTGTCAGTGTCTGTGTCTGTGTCTGTGTCTGTGTCTGTGTCTCTCTCTGTATCACTATAAAGTAAACTGAAAACAATAAACCCAGTCAATCTAAATCAAATGTAACTTACACCTAACACACTGATAGCCTTAAAACCGGTTTAAAAAACACAATGCTCTCTCAAAGTCTCAATCTGAAACTTTGCTTTCACCTGTCTAATTTCTTCGCCAATACGTCCAATGCTTGTCACTAACTCTGGCTAAATCGTCAGGGACTTTGTTTTTAGAGGTGACACAAAATACAATCAGGTGGGAGGCTAAATTCAATAATGGCCACAAATGAAAATTGAGTCAGAGACACACTCTGCACTTAAGGAGCTAAGCATGGGCTTGCTCTTCTAATAAGAGCCACCGGCGTCATTGCCTCGCTGCATTTAAATGAACTAGAGCCCCCCCCTCACCAATCACCACGGGAAAACAAAAGCCTCGGCCAAAGAGACGAGCGCTCAGGAATACCAATCGACCAACCAGAACACTTAAATGCGGCGTATAACACTTATTCACCAGTGTGGGTTGTAGGAAGCCACAGAGGTAAACAAATAACAGACAGATGAATTATGGGAAAGCTAAAGCTATTATTGAACTTCTGAAGTATAAAAATCGAAACCATCTTCAGAAGTATAAGTTAACCAGACAAATCATGTCCAATCAATTTAATTTACCACAGGTGGACTCCAATCAAGTCGTAGAAACATCTCATCTCAAGGATCAATGGAAACGGATGCACCTGAGCTCAATTTCCAGTCTCATAGCAAAGGGTCTGAATACTTATGTAAATAAGGTATTTCTGTTTTTCTAAAAACCTGTTTTTGCTTTGTCATTATGGGGTACTGTGTGATGATTGATGAGGAGATTGATGAGGAAAAACAGATTCAATCAGTTTTAGAATAAGTCTGTAAAGTAACAAAATGTGTAAAAAGTAAGTCAAGCAGACAGGACTCAGGGATGACTGATCATGGAGATGCCATCCATCTCCACCCAGTTAGGAAATATGATTTGAGTTTTTTTGCACCTCTCATGTGAAATGATCTCCAAAACTCATTAAAGTTGATGGTGTTGATTCCTTTAGGGAAATTCAAGCAGATGTTAGAGGGCCTTCTTACTGAAGAATGTTTTGTTCCATATGATTGTGTTTCGCTTTTCATGTTTTGTGTAATTTATGTGTATATAAATATGTATAGTGTAATGTATGTGTATATAAATATGTATAGTGTAATTGATATGTATATAAATATGTATAGTGTAATTGATGTGTATATAGAGTTGAAGTCAGAAGTTTACATACACCTTAGCCAAATACATTTAAACTCAGTTTTTCACAATTCCTGACATTTAATCCTAGTAAAAATTCCCTGTCTTAGGTCAGTTAGGATCACCACTTTATTTTAAGAATGTGAAATGTCAGAATAATAGTAGAGAGAATAATTTATTTCAGCTTGTATTTCTTTCATCACATTCCCAGTGGGTCAGAAGTTTACATACACTCAATTAGTATTTGGTAACATTGCCTTTAAATTGTTTAACTTGGGTCAAACATTTCGGGTAGCCTTCCACAATAAAGATAATAGATACAAAACAAAAACGTGAAGAACATAAATCAATTAACTCTAATTAGCACATGTAGGGCAGTATGCAATTGTGTGTGTGAATGGAATTGGCAGATTTATTTCTCACATGTGCAGCACATAGTATTTGTTTTACAGTCCTTCTTTGGGGGGCAGAATTGGCATCTCCTCCTCTTGCCTGCCCCAGGTGCAGCCTCAGGTGGATCAGGCCAAAATTCAACCCCCTGAACAGCTTTCACAAGCGCTGCAGAGGCTGTGCGGGGGAGGCACTCCCTTCTTTGAATGTGTGGGGTTACAAGTGCCTTTCCCAGCTGCTCCAGGAACACCCTCCTCTTGTCCCACTAATCAGGCATCCAGGTAGGGTTGATCTTGTTCCATATCACAAAGGCATTTTATGGATATAACCCTGTCCCTCTCTTCCTGTTATAACTATACAGTGATCTAACCCTGTCCCTCTCTTCCTGTTATAACTATACAGTGATATAACCCTGTCCCTCTCTTCCTGTTATAACTATACAGTGATCTAACCCTGTCCCTCTCTTCCGGTTATAACTATACAGTGATATAACCCTGTCCCTCTCTTCCTGTTATAACTATAAACTGATATAACCCTGTCCCTCTCTTCCTGTTATAACTATACAGTGATCTAACCCTGTCCCTCTCTTCCTGTTATAACTATACAGTGATCTAACCCTGTCCCCCTCTTCCTGTTATAACTATACAGTGATATAACCCTGTCCCTCTCTTCCTGTTATAACTATACAGTGATCTAACCCTGTCCCCCTCTTCCTGTTATAACTATACAGTGATCTAACCCTGTCCCTCTCTTCCTGTTATAACTATACAGTGATCTAACCCTGTCCCTCTCTTCCTGTTATAACTATACAGTGATCTAACCCTGTCCCTCTCTTCCTGTTATAACTATACACTGACATAACCCTGTCCCTCTCTTCCTGTTATAACTATACAGTGATCTAACCCTGTCCTTGTCTTCCTGTTATAACTATACAGTGATCTAACCCTGTCCTTGTCTTCCTGTTATAACTATAAACTGATATAACCCTGTCCCTCTCTTCCTGTTATAACTATACAGTGATCTAACCCTGTCCCTCTCTTCCTGTTATAACTATAAACTGACATAACCCTGTCCCTCTCTTCCTGTTATAACTATACAGTGATCTAACCCTGTCCCTCTCTTCCTGTTATAACTATACAGTGATCTAACCCTGTCCCTCTCTTCCTGTTATAACTATACAGTGATCTAACCCTGTCCCCCTCTTCCTGTTATAACTATAAACTGATATAACCCTGTCCCCCTCTTCCTGTTATAACTATAAACTGATATAGCCCTGTCCCTCTCTTCCTGTTATAACTATACAGTGATCTAACCCTGTCCCTCTCTTCCTGTTATAACTATAAACTGATATAGCCCTGTCCCCCTCTTCCTTTTATAACTATAAACTGATATAACCCTGTCCCCCTCTTCCTGTTATAACTATAAACTGATATAGCCCTGTCCCTCTCTTCCTGTTATAACTATAAACTGATATAACCCTGTCCCTCTCTTCCTGTTATAACTATAAACTGATATAACTCTGTCCCTCTCTTCCTGTTATAACTATACAGTGATCTAACCCTGTCCCTCTCTTCCTGTTATAACTATACAGTGATCTAACCCTGTCCCCCTCTTCCTTTTATAACTATAAACTGACATAACCCTGTCCCCCTCTTCCTGTTATAACTATACAGTGATCTAACCCTGTCCCTCTCTTCCTGTTATAACTATACAGTGATCTAACCCTGTCCCTCTCTTCCTGTTATAACTATACAGTGATCTAACTCTGTCCCTCTCTTCCGGTTATAACTATACAGTGATCTAACCCTGTCCCTCTCTTCCTGTTATAACTATACAGTGATCTAACCCTGTCCCTCTCTTCCGGTTATAACTATACAGTGATCTAACCCTGTCCCTCTCTTCCGGTTATAACTATACAGTGATCTAACCCTGTCCCTCTCTTCCTGTTATAAATATACAGTGGGTCATTCTGAGGCCAACTTCCCGTTCCCCTACTAAATAATATCTCATTGTCTGACACTCTATCATTCTTAGCTTCCTGTGCACCTCATTTCTCCTCATCTCTCTGTGTCTCTGAGATACACTTTAGATTGGAAGACACACATCTAATAATTGTCTCTGCTCACTTCTGTAATCTATTAATGAATCCGTCGCAGGGAGAGCAACTTACTACTGGACCACAGGAGAGATTAGAGGAGTCTGTGTTAATGATGACTGAACCACAGGAGAGAGGAGTCTGTGTTAGTAATGAATGGACCACATGAGAGATTAGAGGAGTCTGTGTTAGTGATGACTGGACCACAGGAGAGACTAGAGGAGTCTGTGTTAGTGATGACTGGACCACAGGAGAGACTAGAGGAGTCTGTGTTAGTGATGAGGCAGCTGTAGAGGAGTCTGTGTTAGTGATGACTGAACCACAGGAGAGACTAGAGGAGTCTGTGTTAGTGATGACTGCACCACAGGAGAGACTAGAGGAGTCTGTGTTAGTGATGAGGCAGCTGTAGAGGAGTCTGTGTTAGTGATGACTGGACCACAGGAGAGACTAGAGGAGTCTGTGTTAGTGATGACTGAACCACAGGAGAGACTAGAGGAGTCTGTGTTAGTGATGAGGCAGCTGTAGAGGAGTCTGTGTTAGTGATGACTGAACCACAGGAGAGACTAGAGGAGTCTGTGTTAGTGATGACTGGACCACAGGAGAGACTAGAGGAGTCTGTGTTAGTGATGACTGGACCAAATGAGAGACTAGAGGAGTCTGTGTTAGTAATGACTGGACCACAGGAGAGATTAGAGGAGTCTGTGTTAGTGATGACTGAACCACAGGAGAGACTAGAGGAGTCTGTGTTAGTGATGACTGAACCACAGGAGAGACTAGAGGAGTCTGTGTTAGTGATGACTGAACCACAGGAGAGACTAGAGGAGTCTGTGTTAGTGATGACTGGACCACAGGAGAGACTAGAGGAGTCTGTGTTAGTGATGACTGGACCACAGGAGAGACTAGAGGAGTCTGTGTTAGTGATGACTGGACCAAAGGAGAGACTAGAGGAGTCTGTGTTAGTGATGAGGCAGCTGTAGAGGAGTCTGTGTTAGTGATGACTGGACCACAGGAGAGACTAGAGGAGTCTGTGTTAATGATGACTGAACCACAGGAGAGACTAGAGGAGTCTGTGTTAGTGATGACTGGACCACAGGAGAGACTAGAGGAGTCTGTGTTAGTGATGACTGGACCAAAGGAGAGACTAGAGGAGTCTGTGTTAGTGATGAGGCAGCTGTAGAGGAGTCTGTGTTAGTGATGACTGAACCACAGGAGAGACTAGAGGAGTCTGTGTTAATGATGACTGAACCACAGGAGAGACTAGAGGAGTCTGTGTTAGTGATGACTGAACCACAGGAGAGATTAGAGGAGTCTGTGTTAATGATGACTGAACCACAGGAGAGATTAGAGGAGTCTGTGTTAGTGATGACTGGACCACAGGAGAGACTAGAGGAGTCTGTGTTAGTGATGACTGAACCACAGGAGAGATTAGAGGAGTCTGTGTTAGTGATGACTGGACCACAGGAGAGACTAGAGGAGTCTGTGTTAGTGATGACTGAACCACAGGAGAGACTAGAGGAGTCTGTGTTAGTGATGAGGCAGCCATAAAGGAGTCTGTGTTAGTGATGAGGCAGCCATAAAGGAGTCTGTGTTAGTGATGAGGCAGCCATAGAGGAGTACAGTATGTACGGTGTAGTTGCTGAAAGGGTCTACATGGAACAAGGCAATGTCAGGCAGGATAGAGAGACCCAGAAGTGTTGATTACTGAACACACTAATAAATGCAGACACACACACAAATAGTCACACACACACACACACACACACACACACACACACACACACACACACACACACACACACACACACACACACACACACACACACACACACACACACACACACACACACACACACACACACACACACACACACACACACACACACACACACACACACACACACACAAATATATCCCAATGTCATAACGAGTAAAACACACCCCATGGGTAGGTTAGATGAACAAGCTAGCCTTTAGAATAGGCAATTACAGCCTGTCACAATACATCTGTTGGCCCTTCAAACTGAAGGACTGAGCCTCCAGTTACACCAGGTGTTTGGTTGTGTTCCATAGGGAACACTAGTCCCTATATAGTGAACTACTTTAGACCAGGTCCCACAGGGAACACTAATCCCTATATAGTGAACTACTTTAGACCAGGTCCCACAGGAAACACTAGTCCCTATATAGTGAACTACTTTAGACCAGGTCCTACAGGGAACACTAGTCCCTATATAGTGAACTACTTTAGACCAGGTCCTACAGGGAACACTAGTCTCTATATAGTGAACTACTTTAGACCAGGTCCTACAGGGAACACTAGTCCCTATATAGTGAACTACTTTAGACCAGGTCCTACAGGGAACACTAGTCCCTATATAGTGAACTACTTTAGACCAGGTCCTACAGGGAACACTAGTCCCTATATAGTGAACTACTTTGGACCAGGTCCTACAGGGAACACTAGTCCCTATATAGTGAACTACTTTAGACCAGGTCCTACAGGGAACACTAGTCCCTATATAGTGAACTACTTTAGACCAGGTCCTACAGGGAACACTAGTCCCTATATAGTGAACTACTTTGGACCAGGTCCTACAGGGAACAAGGTGCCATTTGGGACACACTCTTTGTCTCTCTGCCCCATCCATTCTTAGGTCTTAGTGTTGCTTTTAGTTAATCTAAAATCACCTCTGGAGCCTTGGGAGTCTCCTTGGTGTGGAGTGTTTTGAAGAACGACAGAGAAACAAGAGAGAGAGAGAACGACAGAGCAACAAGAGAGTGAGAGAGAACTGAGAGAGAACGACAGAGAAACAAGAGAGTGAGAGAGAACTGAGAGAGAACGACAGAGCAACAAGAGAGTGAGAGAGAACTGAGAGAGAATGACAGAGCAACAAGAGAGTGAGAGAGAATTGAGAGAGAATGACAGAGCAGCAAGAGAGTGAGAGAGAAGTGAGAGAGAACGACAGAGCAACAAGAGAGTGAGAGAGAACTGAGAGAGAATGACAGAGCAACAAGAGAGTGAGAGAGAAGTGAGAGAGAACGACAGAGCAACAAGAGAGTGAGAGAGAAGTGAGTAGTGAGAGACTGTTAACACTATCCATCTTTAAAGGCCTTACCTCTAAGGAGTGAATTTGTTTAGGTGTCCTCCGTAATCATTAGGACAGTGAAGCATTGTTTCTTCTTATAGCTCTATTCTCCAACAGTTTGGATTTGAATTGGACTATTACTATTCTATTAGAGATCGTTTAGGGCCCGCCTCCTGAAACATGTGGACCCACTAATGGAAACAAATCTCAAAGCTCCAGGGCTGACCCGATAGAAGGCTTTGAGCTAAAGCTCCAGGACTGACCCGATAGAAGGCTTTGAGCTAAAGCTCCAGGACTGACCCAATAGAAGGCGTTGAGCTAAAGCTCCAGGGCTGACCCGATAGAAGGCTGACCCGATAGAAGGCTTTGAGCTAAAGCTCCAGGGCTGACCCGATAGAAGGCTTTGAGCTAAAGCTCCAGGGCTGACCCGATAGAAGGCTTTGAGCTAAAGCTCCAGGGCTGACCCGATAGAAGGCTTTGAGCTAAAGCTCCAGGACTGACCCAATAGAAGGCGTTGAGCTAAAGCTCCAGGGCTGACCCGATAGAAGGCTTTGAGCTAAAGCTCCAGGGCTGACCCGATAGAAGGCTTTGAGCTAAAGCTCCAGGACTGACCCGATAGAAGGCTTTGAGCTAAAGCTCCAGGACTGACCCGATAGAAGGCTTTGAGCTAAAACTCCGGGACTGACCCGATAGAAGGCTTTGAGCTAAAGCTCCAATGGCAGCCGTGCGGTTCCCAAGGCGGATAACACATCTGAGCGTGGGCATTGCCACGAGCCCGCTGGGAAAGAGGGAAAGACCTGAACGGGCTGTAAGAGGGAGGGAGAAAGGGAGGGATGGAGAGAGGGAGGGATAGAGGGAGGGTCGGAGGGAGAGGGACGGAGAGAATACCCTGTGCAGGTGCCGTAGAGGTTTTGAGACTTTCTCTGTGTCACATTGTTATGGTCACCTGTCATATATTTGCAATGTCATTAAATGTGTTCTTCTACAGCCCATTCTGAAGTAGAGTGAGGAGGAGTGTTGCGATCACATGACCTGTATCTTACATCATGTCTGGTAGGAGTGTGAAAGTGTCCCGGGGTTAAGAAAACGAGGAAAAGTCCATGACTGTGTACTGAAGCAGAGGAACTAGGATTTGGTTTAACGATCTGCATCTGAGCGGATACGTGACATGTTATGTAATATACAAATTATTACAAGGGCATGTAGTTTGCACTGCTTTGGTGAATCACTATACAGAAACACAGCATAGAGATGTTTAGTTCTGCTGGTGCCTTTTATAAAGCTCTCTGACTCTCTCTCTTTGCTGATCTAAGGCTGCTGCGATATATTTTCTCCACACAGCAATGCTCGGCATGCAGCGCATTTGAAGATGGGAGATATGTTTTAATCATTCCATTCATTATTAATGGAGGACTCCTCCCTCCATCACGCTCCGCTCCCACAACAGGACGGAGAGAGCGCGGCTATTAGCATTAGCCACAGCGGCTCCCCCATTTGATCTTTGTGTAATTACAGCAGTTTTTACAGATGACATCACAAGCGCCGTGTGAAGCAGAGAGGGGCCCAACACCACTCCCAGAGGCTTTGTGTTTTTTCTCTATTTTTCTATTCCGTTTTATTTTCCATGAGTCAAGAAAGTATGTGTGTTTTGAGTTTCGGGTCTATTTGTACAGTCAGTGGGGAAATAATAATCATCAAGAATTCCTCTGAAGTACACACGGCCTTGAAGCAGAAGTATAAAATAAATACGTCCAGGCAAAGTCTCAATACTTTGCCTATTTCCATACTATAGTGACTTCCAACGGGAGTTTCTTAGAAAAGAAGGTCCTAGCAATGCTGACCTATAAAACCTGGTGAAGATGTCCTCTTTTCGATCCCCTCTCTTGTTATGTCCATATAGAGCGACTGTATTAGTCCTCTGTTGATTTATCAGCTTACATTTGGGTTCTTATGTTGGATCTAAATAACTTTTTGTTGGTTCCATCAATATTTCAAAATAGAGAAAAAAAATGGATGTGTCTAAATCTTAAAATAATATATTATTGATGCGTCTTTGGGTGCAATTGCCTGGGGCGATCTTACTAGAATGACAAATGATTGCCTTTATATACATCTTGTATAATAGACACCTAGAGAGCAGTCTATGAACTTGGAGTGTCAGCAACCAAAGATTTGGGTTTGCTTACTTAAATATAGTGCCTTCAGAAAGTATTCACACCACCTGACTTTTTCCACATTGTATCGTGTTACAGCCTGAATTTAAAATGGGTTTAATTGAGATATTGTCACTGATCTACACACAATACCCCATAATGTCAAAGTGGAAATATGTTTTTAGAAATGTTTACAAAATAATAAAAAATGAAAAGGTGAAATGTCTTGAGTCAATAAGCATTCAACCCTTTTGTTATGACAAGCCTAAATAAGTTCAGGAGTAAAATGTTGCTTAACAAGTCACATAATAAGTTGCATGGACTCACTGTGTGTAATAATAGTGTTTAACAGGATTTTTGAATGACTACCTCATCTCTGTATCCGACATAGAATTATCTCTTAGGTCCCTCAGTCGAGCAGTGAATTTCCCACAGATTCACAGATTCAACCATAAAGACCAGGGAGGTTTTCCAATGATTCGCAAAATAAAGGTACCTATAGGTAGATGGGTAAAAACAACAGACATTGAATATCCCTTTGAGCATGGTGCAGTTATTAATTACATTTCGGATGGTGTATCAATACACCCAGTCACTACAACAATACAGGCGCCCTTCCTAACTCAGTTGCCGGAGAGGAAGGAAACTGCTCAGGGATTGACTATAAAAGAGTTACAGAATTTAATGGCTGCGATAGGAAATAACTGAGGATTGATCAACAACATTGTAGTTACTAGACAACACTAACATACATGGAAGAGTGAAAAGAAGGAAGCATGTTCAGAATAAAAATATTCCAAAACATGCATCCTGTTTGCAATAAGGCACTTAAGTAATGCTGCAAAAAAAAATATGAACTCTTTCACCTGAATACAAAGCGTTATGTTTGGGGCAAACCCAACACAATACATCACTGAATACGACTCATATCATATTTTCAAGCATGGTGGTGGCTGCATCATGTTATGTGAATGCTTTTCATTCACAAGAACTAGGGAGTTTTCTGGGATAAAAAGAAACGGAATAGAGCTAAACGGAACAGGTCAAATCCTAGAGTAAAACTTGGTTCAATCTGCTTTTCAACAGACACTGGGAGACAAATTCACCTTTTAACAGGACAATTACCTAAAAAACTATTTAAAATTGAAGGCCAAATATACACCGACAACATTGAATGTTCCTGAGTGGCGTAGACACACGTTTGACTTAAATCATCTTGAAAATCTATAGCAAGACTTGAAAATGGCTGTCTAGCAATGATCAACAAACAACTTGACAGAGCCTTAATAATTTTTTAAAGAATAATGGGCAAATATTGTGCAATCCATTTGTGCAAAGCTCTTAGAGACTTACACAGAAAGACTACACAATTATATAGCTGTAATTGCTGCCAAAGGTGATTTGAACATGTATTGACTCAGGTGGTTGAATACTGTACTTATCTAATCAAGATATATAGTGCCTTCAGAAAGTATTTATACCACGGAGGCGCGCACACCACCCACTGCTTCCGAGTATATTACTCGCTAATTTCCAATCTCTAGATAACAAGGTACACGAAATTAAGACAACGGCTGCTTTCCAGAGAGACATCAGGGATTGTAACATATTCTGTTTCACGGAAACATGGCTCTCTCGGGATGGAGTCGGTACAGCCACCTCGATTATTCGTGCGTCGCGCTGCAGGATTAAACATCTCTCCGGGAAGAAGAATTGCGGGGGTGTATGTTTCATGATTAATGACTCATGGTGTAATTGTATCAACATACAGGAACTCAAGTCCTTTTGTTCAACTGTTCAGAATTCCTCACAAATCAAATGCATACCGTATTATCTCCCAAGAGAATTCTCCTCAGTTAATGTCACAGCCGTGTACATACCCCCTCAAGCCGATACCACGATGGCCCTCAAGGAACATCACTGGATTTTATGCAAACCGGAAACCATATATCCTGAGGCTGCATTTAATGCAGCTGGGTATTTTGACAAAGTCAATTTGAGAACAAGGCTACCTAAATTCTATCAGCATATTGACAGTAGCACTCGCGCTGGAAATACAATGGATCACTGCTACTCTAAATTCCGCAATGCATACAAGGCCCTCCCCCACCCTCCTTTCTGCAAATCTGACCACGACTCCATTTTGCTCCTCCATTCCTATAGGCAGAAACTCAAACAGGATGTACCAGTGCTAAGGACTATTCAACGCTGGTCTGACCAATCGGAATCCACGTTTCAAGATTGTTTCGATCATATGTTCCGGGGAGCCTCAGAGAATAATATTGACGAATACGCTGATTTGGTGAGTGAGTTTATAAGGAAGTGTATAGGAGATGTTGTACCCACTGTGACTATTAAAACCTACCCTAACCAGAAACCGTTAATTCACAAAAAACTGAAAGAGCGAACCACCGCATTTAACCACTGGGACTGGGAATATGGCCGAATACAAACAGTGTAGTTATTCCCTCCACAAGGCAATCAAACAAGCAAAATGTCAGTATAGAGACAAAGTGGAGTCGCAATTCAACGGCTCAGACACGAGGCATATGTGGCAGGGTCTACAGACAATCATAGACAGCAAAAGGAAAACCAGCCAATTCACGGACACCGATGTCTTGATTCCAGACAAACTAAACACCTTCTTTGCCCACTTTGAGGATAATACAATGCCACCGACGCAGCCCGCTATCAAGGACTGTGGGGTCTCCTTCTCCGTGGCCGATGTGAGTAAGACATTTAAACGTATTAACCCTCGCAAGGCTACCGGCCCAGACGGAATCCCTAGCCGCATCCTCAGAGCATGCGCATACCAGTTGGCTGGTGTGTTTACGGACATATTCGATCTCTCACTATCCTAGTCCCCACATGCTTCAAGATGGCCACCATTGTTCCTGTACCCAAGAAGGCAAAGATAACTGAACTAAAGGACTATTGCCCTGTAGCACTCACTTCTGTCATCATGAAGTGCTTTGAGAGACTAGTCAAGGATCATATCACCTCCACCTTACCTGTCACCCTAGAACCACTTCAATTTACGTACAGCCCCAATAGGTCCACAGATGATGCACTCGCCATCACACCGCACACTGCCCTATCCCATCTGGACAAGCGGAATACCTATGTAAGAATGCTGTTCATTGACTATAGCTCAGCATTCAACACCATAGTACCCTCCAAGCTCATCATTAAGTTTGAGGCCCTGGATCTCAACCCCACCCTGTGAAATTGGGTTCTGGACTATCTGAAGGCCCACCCCCTAGGTGGTGAAGGTAGGAAACAACATCTCCACTTCGCTGATCCTCAACACTGGGGCCCCACAAGGGTGCGTGCTCAGCCTGTTCACCCATCACTGCGTGGCCATGCATGCCTCCAACTCAATCATCAACAGTAGATGATACAGCCTACAGGGAGGAGGGGAGGGCACTCGGAGTGGGGTGTCAGGAAAACAACCTCTCACTCAGTATCAACAAAACAAAGGAGAGGATCATGGAATTCAGAAAAGTTTGAAGTTCCTTGGCGTACACATCATGAACAAAACTGAAATGGTCCACCCTCACAGACAGTGAGGTGAAGAAGGTGCAACAGTGCTTCTTCAACCTCAGTAGGCTGAAGAAATTTGGCTTGTCACCTAAAACCCTCACAAACTTTTATAGATGCACAATTGAGAGCATCCTGTCGGGCTGTATCGCCGCCTGGTACGGCAACTGCACCGCCCACAACTGCAAGGCTCTCCAGAGGGTGGTGCGGTCTGCACAATGCGTCAAACTACCTGTTTTATTTTGGGGTAACCGAGTCCTCAGGTCAATGGAATAGACAGGTTATAATTTGGGGTAACCGAGTCCTCAGGTCAATGGAATAGACAGGTTATAATTTGGGGTAACTGAGTCCTCAGGTCAATGGAATAGACAGGTTATAATTTGGGGTAACCGAGTCCTCAGGTCAATGGAATAGACAGGTTATAATTTGGGGTAACTGAGTCCTCAGGTCAATGGAATAGACAGGTTTTATTTTGGGGTAACTGAGTCCTCAGGTCAATGGTATAGACAGGTTTCATTTTGGGGTAACTGAGTCCTCAGGTCAATGGAATAGACAGGTTTTATTTTGGGGTAACTGAGTCCTCAGGTCAATGGAATAGACAGGTTATATTTTGGGGTAACCGAGTCCTCAGGTCAATGGAGTAATTTTCTAAGTATCACTATGAGGTAAATGAGCTAGTTGTGTGGACTATCCCTTTAATTCCCATTCTCTTTATGCACATTCCCCCATGGTATAATTGTGGTAGTATGTCTGCCACAGCAGGGTGGTGTGAGTGGGTTGGTTAAACAATCAGCATATAAAATGAACACATACTGTACAGGTCCCACTGCCTTTACACTCACATCCACCATTCTACTGTCAGCAGACAATTAGCTATAATGAACAATAAACCAATCAAAATAATGTGATAAACGGAAGCTTTTGTTCACCATTCCACTACATGGAACTTGTGAAGCAATCTTTGTTGAGGTCCAGTACATACAGAAAGGAAATGAAATGCTTGATGACCAGTTGTGTAATTGGTCATTGGAGGTTGTGGATGACTATCAACAACGAGTCAATTTGATTGGAGGCAGAACCAATGGAACATGTTGTTGATGACACACCGCTGCACACTCTGTTCTTTACCTCCTGTTGCTGAGTGATTGAGCACTATACCACACCTAGGTGATTCAGAGGGATCAGTCTCAACAGTATAAAGTGGCTTCTTTGTCTACTTTCCTTAAGGGTGAGTCAGAGGAAGAATCTCAGTAGTCTAAAGTGGCTTCCTTGTCTCCTTTCCTTCTGGGTGAGTCAGAGGAAGAATCTCAGTAGTCTAAAGTGGCTTCCTTGTCTCCTTTCCTTCTGGGTGAGTCAGAGGAAGAATCTCAGTAGTCTAAAGTGGCTTCCTTGTCTCCTTTCCTTCTGGGTGAGTCAGAGGAAGAATCTCAGTAGTCTAAAGTGGCTTCCTTCCTGTCCTTGTCTCCTTTCCTTTTTCAGTACAAACTGCCATAACTGGCTGGATGAGAGCTAGCTTCCATCTGCACTGACAGTGACTGAGTTTTCAGATCAGCTTAGATGAAAGAAAGGAGCCAAGGAGAGGAAGCCACTTTAGACCATTGAGACGCACCCTTCGAGCAGAGAGACAGAGACAGAGACAGAGACAGAGACAGAGACAGAGACAGAGACAGAGACGTAGAGAGAGAGACAGGGAGAGGGAGAGGGAGAGGGAAAGGGAAAGGGAGAGGGAGAGGGAGAGGGAGAGGGAGAGGGAGAGGGAGAGGGAGAGAGAGAGAGAGGGAGAAGGAGAAGGACAGAGAGAGAGAGAGGGAGAGGGAGAGGGAGAGGGAGGGAGAGAGAGAGACACTGAATGGTTCGATTTGCTTTCTGCACACGGGCACAGGGGCATATAAACCAGATGGGGAAGCTGGATTCAGTACTCTCTTTAGGGGCTCGCCGAGCCATTTGGCTCTGCTCCAAATGGGCAATTTTATCGAGCGGGACGATATCTGCTGTGGCAAAAAGAAGACACATGAACAAAAACTAAAAAGCAAAGTGGGAAAGCGGGAGAGAGGATTATAAAAATGTTTTAAATAAGCAAATCATCAGCACAGAGTGTCTTATTGGGGCTGTTATGACTACTGTGTTTGGGAAATGATTATACCTAAAGCACCACACAAATTGATGAATTTAAGACACTGTAAAACATTTTTTATATAGATTCCTTACGACTTCTGTTCAGAGAAATGGATACAGCCTGGGCCAAGTACTGTAGAACCAAAGAGCTAACTGATTAGGATCCTATAGAAAATGAAGAAAGGCCAGAAAAACCACAACTAGAAATGCAGAAGCCTCCTACTGTATATGGATATCAAGTCAATCAATCAAGTTTATTTTATATAGCCCTTCAGCTAATCATCTCGAAGTGCTGTACAGAGACCCAGCCTAAAACCCCAAACAGCTAGAATGCAGGTGTAGAAGCACATAGTATTAAAAAAATACACAGCGGTTCTGGAAATATACAAATGACCTTTTAAATAGGTCAAATAATCAACATATTCAGCAGATTATGCTAAATGACATAATCTGACTAAAAACACAGCTTGTGTTTTTAGTCAGCATCTGTTACCAGGAGATAGATTAACACCCCAAATCAGACATGTCACTTCTGAAAGATTAAACCAACTGATATACTGCCTCTCCTTAATGAAATAGATATCAACAAAAATGGTTTCTTGCAAATAATTTGGTTTTAAATCAAAACCCTACATTATGCTGTTTCACAGAAGAAACTCCACAGCTGGCAATTTCACAATTCATGCAAGTGATGGAACAACGCTTGAACGTGTTGACTGTTTGAAATATCTGGATTTGAGGATAGATTCTGAATTATCTTCTGGAAAGCATATTGATTATATTAGGAAAGCAATGACCTATAAGCTTCGGTTACAATACGGATCTAAGAATTGTTATACTGCAAGAGAGAGTTGTCATACTGCATCCATTAGAAAGACCTTAGTATCTCAACTGCTGCTTCCTGTCCTGGACTGTAGTGACATCATCTATCAAAACAACCCAGACCTTACTTTATGAATGAGATGTCATTTATAACCATCTTTGCAGATTCCTTCTTGGAGGCCCTTATAAGGCATCATTGCACAATGTCTGAATCACTAAATGGACTGGCAATCCCAAATAGAAGACAGCTGCATTGGTACCAATTGATTTGTAGATGTATCAAGCTCAATGTCCCTGTATATATTAAGGACAGCTAACTTTATAGCACTCACACTACTGCTTTCCACAACAGCAGCCATTACACATTCCACGGGTACATCATCATGTCGGAGTAAGATATTTCAGATACAAAGATCCAACTGACTGGAATCATTTACCTAAAGAAATCAGGGCATTAAAATCACACAGTGAATTTAAGAAAGCCCTATTTCAAATGTTCAGAACAAACTGTTTTGTGTTTTTAACTAACAGAACCATCCCCATGTGAAGATATTTGTAAATATGTGTCAGTGGAGGCTGGTGGGGGGAGCGATAGGAGGACAGGCTCACTGTAATGGCTGGAATGGAATACATTGAACGGTACCAACTAGATCAAACATATGGAAACCACACGTTTGACACCGTTCCATTGATTCCATTCCAGCCAATACAATGAGCCTGTCCTCCTATCGCTCCTCCCACCAGCCTCCACTGATATGTGTGTATACATATTATAGGTATTTAGTTGTAGTAGTAGTTAAAAATGTTGTTGTTAATAGTTGTAAGCCTATTAGTAGTTGTACAACAACTCTTTCATGCTGTTAATGTCTTTTTATTATTATTATAATAAGAATAATAATTATTTCATTGTTATTATTATTAGACAGTAGTTGCTGTATTACTCTTGTTACTAAGTATATATATATATTAAAATTGTTTTTAGACACTCTTGAAAACTAAATGGTTCATCTCAAGAGATTTCATCCTCCAAAATGTCAAGTAAATATCTAAATACTGGGAAACACACCAGGCGGCAATTAGCATTGGAGAGGTTGATTGGAGGGGGATTCCACTACCAGCTTGGAGTAGAGGGTGGAACTGCCTAATTAGCAGAACGAGAAGCAGGGATGCTTTTCTAATCAATGTAATCAGATGCAACAGCATAGAACGTGAGTCTATATCCGAAAGTGCCTCCATGTAGTTTAAAGCAGCGGTGTATAATACTGGTCCTTAAAGGTGACAGTGTCTGCTGGTTTCTGGGCTCACCTTATAGTCAGAGACTGAGTAGCACCTGAGAAACCAAGTGTGTGGTCTCTCGTCAATCAACAAATTACATTTAATAATCAATGAATAAGGAAAACCAGGACAGTTGTGATAGGTTAAGAGTTACATGCTCCTTGTGTAAACACACAGTCTAAATATTTGATATGGAGTGTCATTAACATAGATGATGTTATAAGGCAGTTAAAACTGCCATATATACACTTTCATTGCCAGTTGTATATCCTTGTCCTCCTGCTTATTATCTACGGGGTATCCATTTCACAATGCAGTGGACTTGAGGTGGGCTGAGCCGGAGAGCACTAGCGTTAGGTAAGACTGTTGTTTAATACATTACGTGTAGTAACATGCTGAATATAGTATTACCCTGCTGAGATATGATATCCCCCTAGATAAGGAGCAGTGGGTGGTGGACTTGCAAATGAATCCCATTCATTTTTTGATGATACGTAGTGCATAATGCATAGCATGCACACCCCTGTTTCCTCATTATCGGGAAAAAAGAGGGAAAAAGACAAAAAAGGGAGGGGTAGACAGAGAGCTAGCCTCGTCGGTAAGACTACAAGCGCTAGCCTCGTCGGTAAGACTACAAGCGCTAGCCACGTCGGTAAGACTACAAGCGCTAGCCTCGTCAGTAAGACTACAAGCGCTAGCCTTATCGGTAAGACTACAAGCGCTAGCCTCGTCGGTAAGACTACAAGCGCTAGCCACGTCGGTAAGACTACAAGCGCTAGCCTCGTCGGTAAGACTACAAGCGCTAGCCTCGTCGGTAAGACTACAAGCGCTAGCCACGTCGGTAAGACTACAAGCGCTAGCCTCGTCGGTAAGACTACAAGCGCTAGCCACGTCGGTAAGACTACAAGCGCTAGCCTCGTCAGTAAGACTACAAGCGCTAGCCTTATCGGTAAGACTACAAGCGCTAGCCTCGTCGGTAAGACTACAAGCGCTAGCCACGTCGGTAAGACTACAAGCGCTAGCCTCGTCGGTAAGACTACAAGCGCTAGCCTCGTCGGTAAGACTACAAGCGCTAGCCTCGTCGGTAAGACTACAAGAGCTAGCCTCGTCGGTAAGACTACAAGCGCCAGCCTCGTCGGTAAGACTACAAGCGCTAGCCTCGTCGGTAAGACTACAAGCGCTAGCCTCGTCGGTAAGACTACAAGCGCTAGCCACGTCGGTAAGACTACAAGCGCTAGCCTTATCGGTAAGACTACAAGCGCTAGCCTCGTCGGTAAGACTACAAGCGCTAGCCACGTCGGTAAGACTACAAGCGCTAGCCTCGTCGGTAAGACTACAAGCGCTAGCCTCGTCGGTAAGACTACAAGCGCTAGCCACGTCGGTAAGACTACAAGCGCTAGCCTCGTCGGTAAGACTACAAGCGCTAGCCACGTCGGTAAGACTACAAGCGCTAGCCTCGTCAGTAAGACTACAAGCGCTAGCCTTATCGGTAAGACTACAAGCGCTAGCCTCGTCGGTAAGACTACAAGCGCTAGCCACGTCGGTAAGACTACAAGCGCTAGCCTCGTCGGTAAGACTACAAGCGCTAGCCTCGTCGGTAAGACTACAAGCGCTAGCCTCGTCGGTAAGACTACAAGAGCTAGCCTCGTCGGTAAGACTACAAGCGCCAGCCTCGTCGGTAAGACTACAAGCGCTAGCCTCGTCGGTAAGACTACAAGCGCTAGCCTCGTCGGTAAGACTACAAGCGCTAGCCTCGTCGGTAAGACTACAAGAGCTAGCCTCGTCGGTAAGACTACAAGCGCTAGCCTCGTCGGTAAGACTACAAGCGCTAGCCTCGTCGGTAAGACTACAAGCGCTAGCCTCGTCGGTAAGACTACAAGCGCTAGCCTCATCAGTAAGACTACAAGCGCTAGCCTCGTCGGTAAGACTACAAGCGCTAGCCTTATCAGTAAGACTACAAGAGAGTAAGGGAATTATATACAATTTTTCCCAGTCAGTCAGACAGACATACAGACAGACATACAGACAGACAGGGGGAGGGGCAGCAGAACTATCCACTATACATGCCAGCTTCTCAAACAAGCGCATACAGTAGCAGTGCTCAGACCCCAGACATTTTACAGTCAGAAATCTGGAAACGACTCCAAAAACATACGTTTAGAGAGAAATAGAGACAACAAGAGACAGAAAGAGAGTGAGGTGAAGGATTAGAGGAAAACACTGAGACATAGTGATAGAAAGAAGAGAGAGAGAGAGAGATAGAGGAGGAAGGGACCGCGGGGTGGCACAGGAGAGAACAGTGAGGATGAGCGGACATTTGAGAGGAGACGGGGAGAGAAAGGAGAGAAATCCCACTTTCTCCTTATTTCCTGGTGAGGTGGCTGGAATCAAAGACATCACACTGATTTACTAGCAGAAGATGTCACCGTGCCCTGAATACTTTGAGGTCCTACAGAGTCCTTTATCACTGTACCCAGACTAGCTTTACTAAACTCTACTTACAAAGTTGATGTATGAGCAAGGTGGATCGCATATTTAACGCTCCCGTGTGGCGCAGCGGTCTAAGGCACTGCATCTCAGTGCTTAGTTGTGATACCACGGCTGTGTGATTCTGTCCTAATATGGACACCATACACACCATGAACACATTATTCTGTCCTAATATGGACACCATACACACCATGAAAACATGACTCTGTCCTAATATGGACACCATAGACACCATGGATGCATGTCGCTGTCCTAATATGGACATCATACACACCATGAACACATTATTCTGTCCTAATATGGACACCATACACACCATGAAAGCATGATTCTGTCCTAATATGGACACCATACACACATTATTCTGTCCTAATATGGACACCATACACACCATGAAAGCATGATTCTGTCCTAATATGGACACCAAGGACACCATACACACCATGGATGCATGATTCTGTCCTAATATGGACACCATGGACACCATACACACCATGGATGCATGACGCTGTCCTAATATGGACACCATGGACACAATACACACCATGGATGCATGACGCTGTCCTAATATGGACACCATGGACACCATACACACCATGGATGCATGACGCTGTCCTAATATGGACACCGTATTGCCACTGAGTCTCAGATCACCTCTCTATCTGATGCAGCTGAAGGTCTCTGCTCCCCACTCTGCTCTCTTCCAGGGGACATACTCATAATGCCCAGAGCACAGCAGAGAAACGCAGTCTGATCCAGCTGAAGGTCTCTACTCTCCACTCTGCTCTCTTCCAGGGGACATACTCATAATGCCCAGAGCACAGCAGAGAAACGCAGTCTGATCCAGCTGAAGGTCTCTACTCTCCACTCTGCTCTCTTCCAGGGGACATACTCATAATGCCCAGAGCACAGCAGAGAAACGCAGTCTGATCCAGCTGAAGGTCTCTACTCTCCACTCTGCTCTCTTCCAGGGGACATACTCATAATGCCCAGAGCACAGCAGAGAAACGCAGTCTGATCCATGCTAAGAGAAAAGGGCCAAAACCAATAGAAGTACATTTAAAAGATTCAAGGCTACAGTCTAGTGGTGAATGCTGCATAATCGACCTGTCCTTTTACTTTACGTAAGAGAGAGACAGAGAGATATAGAGAGATGCCGATTCACGACATGGTGTGGGCAAAGGTGGTAGAATTCACACAAATGATTCACCTGGACTGGGCACTTTCTCAGCCTCTTTATGTGTCTCATCCTCCCTGTGGTGAGCCATCATTCCAAGGTACGTCAGCAGGAGGGCTATCAGACAGCCTATAGGGAGGAGGTCAGAGACCTGGCCGTGTGGTGCCAGGACAACAATCTCTCCCTCAAAGTGATCAAGACAAAGGAGATGATTGTGGACTACAGGAAAAGGAGGACCGAGCACGCCCCCATTCTCATTGACAGGGCTGCAGTGGAGCAGGTTGAGAGCTTCAAGTTCCTTGGCGTCCACATCACCAACAAACTAACATGGTCCTAGCACACCAAGACAGTCGTGAAGAGGGCACGACAAAACCTATTCCCCCTCAGGAGACTGAAAAGATTTGGCATGGGTCCTCAGATCCTCAAAAGGGTCTACAGCTGCACCATCGAGAGCATCCTGCCTGGTTGCATCACTGCCTGGTATGGCAACTACTCGGCCTCCAACCGTAAGGCGCTCCAGAGGGTAGTGAGTACGACCCAGTACATCACTCGGGCCAAGCTTCCTGCCATCCAGGACCTCTGTACCAGGCAGTGTCAGAGGAAGGCCCTAAAAATTGTCAATGACTCGAGCCACCCCAGTCATAGACTGTTCTCTCTGCTACCGCATGGCAAGCGGTACCAGAGTGCCAAGTCTAGGTCCAAGAGGCTTCTAAACAGCTTCTACCCCCAAGCCATAAGACTGTGAACATCTCATCAAATGGCTATCCAGACTATTTACATTGCCCCCTCTTTTATACTGCTGCTACTCTCTGTTATTATCTATGCATAGTCACTTTAATAACTCTACCTACATGTACATATTACCTCAATTAACTTGACTAACAGGTACCCCCTGTACTTTTTGTAGGTATTTTTTTAAACTGCATTGTTGGCTTGTAAGTAAGTATTTCCCTGTAAGGTCTACTACACCTGTTGTATTCGGCACATGTGACAAATACAATTTGATTTGATTTGATTATGATAGCAAAAACTTTTTAAATAAAGTGTATTGTAATAAAAATAAAAGCTTTTCTTCCTTAGAATTGTGATCATATCATAAATACACACATTTGTTGATTGTGAGAAACTTATTTTGCGACCAAGTTACAGACCACTTCAAGGCTCTTGCTCGCCTCCCGCTAACTCCTTTGAAAGAGCTGTCTGTGTTACACATGAGTCTCAGACTGCAGTCCATCTACCAACCAATAAAAGCTTATCTAAGCTTCTATTATGTATGATGATGCATTGCCTACTGGTTATAACCAGACACCCCCGACACTTAATAGACTGGTTATAAACAGACACCACAGACTGATGACTTATTAGATGGGGTATAACCAGACGCCACAGACACCTGACTTAATAGACTGGTTATAACTAGACACCACAGACACCTGACTTAATAGACTGGGTATAACCAGACACCACAGACACCTGACTTAATAGACTGGTTATGAACAGACACCACAGACACCTGACTTAATAGACTGGGTATAACCAGACACCACATACACCTGACTTAATAGACTGGTTATAACCAGACACCACTGACACCTGACTTAATAGACTGGGTATAACCAGACGCCACAGACACCTGACTTAATAGACTGGTTATAACCAGACACCACATACACCTGACTTAATAGACTGGTTATGAACAGACACCACAGACACCTGACTTAATAGACTGGTTATGAACAGACACCACAGACACCTGACTTAATAGACTGGTTATGAACAGACACCACAGACTGATGACTTAATAGACTGGTTATAACCAGACGCCACAGACACCTGACTTAATAGACTGGGTATAACCAGACACCACAGACACCTGACTTAATAGACTGATTATAACCAGACACCTGACTTAAGATACTGGTTATAACTAGACACCACAGACACCTGACTTAATAGACTGGGTATAACCAGACGCCACAGACACCTGACTTAATAGACTGGGTATAACCAGACACCACATACACCTGACTTAAGAGACTGGTTATAAACAGACACCTGACTTAAGATACTGGTTATAACCAGACACCTGACTTAATAGACTGGTTATAACGAGACACCACAGAGACCTGACTTAATAGACTGGATATAACTAGACACCACAGACACCTGACTTAATAAACTGGTTATAACCAGACGTCACAGACACCTGACTTAATAGACTGTTTATAACCAAACACCACAGACACCTGACTTAATAGACTGGTTATAACCAGACACCTGACTTAATAGACTGATTATAACCAGACACCACAGACACCTGACTTAATAGACAGGTTATAACCAGACACCACAGGCACCTGACTTAATAGACTGGTTATAACCAGACACCACTGACACCTGACTTAATAGACTGGTTATAACCAGACACCACAGACACCTGACTTAATAGACTGGTTATAACCAGACACCTGATTTAATAGACTGGTTATAACCAGACACCACTGACACCTGACTTAAGAGACTGGTTATTAGCAGACACCTGCCTTAATAGACGGGTTATAACCAGACACCACAGACATCTGATTTAATAAACTAGTTATAACCAGACACCACAGACACCTGACTTAATAGACTGGTTATAACCAGACACCACTGACACCTGACTTAATAGACTGGTTATAACCAGATACCGCTGACATCTGACTTAAGAGACTGGTTATAACCAGACACCTGACTTAATAGACTGGTTATAACCAGACACCACAGACACCTGATTTAATAAACTAGTTATAACCAGACACCACAGACACCTGACTTAATAGACTGGTTATAACCAGACACCGCTGACATCTGACTTAAGAGACTGGTTATAACCAGACACCTGACTTAATACGCTAGTTATAACCAGCCACTGTAGTGAACAACCTAATTGATTAATATCTGACACCTGGGGAGTAAAAAGTGTCAAGCAGATGTGTAGACCTCTACATGTATAGACTGGTTATAACCAGACACCACTGTCAAGCAGATAGACAGACATGTCTCTACATGTATAGACTGGTTATAACCAGACACCACTGTCAAGCAGATAGACAGACATGTCTCTACATGTATAGACTGGTTATAACCAGACACCACTGTCAAGCAGATAGACAGACATGTCTCTACATGTATAGACTGGTTATAACCAGACACCACTGTCAAGCAGATAGACAGACATGTCTCTACATGTATAGACCTGCGTGTGCTTCATACGCTGCTGCATGACTAGCTTCATTCCTCTTCAATGTAACTAAATGCTTCATTCCTCTTCAATGTAACTAAATGCTTCATTCCTCTTCAATGTAGCTAAATGCTTCATTCCTCTTCAATGTAACTAAATGCTTCATTCCTCTTCAATGTAACTAAATGCTTCATTCCTCTTCAATGTAACTAAATGCTTCATTCCTCTTCAATGTAACTAAATGCTTCATTCCTCTTCAATGTAACTAAATGCTTCATTCCTCTTCAATGTAACTAAATGCTTCATTCCTCTTCAATGTAACTAAATATTTTATTCCTCTTCAATGTAACTAAATATTTTATTCCTCTTCAATGTAACTAAATGCTTCATTCCTCTTCAATGTAACTAAATGCTTCATTCCTCTTCAATGTAACTAAATGCTTCATTCCTCTTCAATGTAGCTAAATGTTTTATTCCTCTACAATGTAACTAAATGCTTCATTCCTCTTCAATGTAACTAAATGCTTCATTCCTCTTCAATGTAACTAAATATTTTATTCCTCTTCAATGTAACTAAATGCTTCATTCCTCTTCAATGTAACTAAATGCTTCATTCCTCTTCAATGTAACTAAATATTTTATTCCTCTTCAATGTAACTAAATGCTTCATTCCTCTTCAATGTAACTAAATGTTTTATTCCTCTTCAATGTAACTAAATGCTTCATTCCTCTTCAATGTAACTAAATGTTTTATTCCTCTTAAATGTAACTAAATGTTTTATTCCTCTCAAATGTAACTAAATGCTTTTTTCCTCTTCAATGTAACTAAATGTTTTATTCCTCTTCAATGTAACTAAATGTTTTATTCCTCTTCAATGTAACTAAATGCTTCATTCCTCTTCAATGTAACTAAATGCTTCATTCCTCTTCAATGTAACTAAATGCTTCATTCCTCTTCAATGTAGCTAAATGCTTCATTCCTCTTCAATGTAACTAAATATTTTATTCCTCTTCAATGTAACTAAATGCTTCATTCCTCTTCAATGTAACTAAATGCTTCATTCCTCTTCAATGTAACTAAATGTTTTATTCCTCTTAAATGTAACTAAATGTTTTATTCCTCTTAAATGTAACTAAATGCTTTTTTCCTCTTCAATGTAACTAAATGTTTTATTCCTCTTCAATGTAACTAAATGTTTTATTCCTCTTCAATGTAACTAAATGCTTTATTCCTCTTCAATGTAACTAAATGCTTTATTCCTCTTAAATGTAACTAAATGCTTTCCTTCTGGTCAAAATAGTTAGACATTTCTGAGATGTAGTCACTTTGGAGGACACCAGCTATTGGACCCAGTACAAATCTGAAATATTTTATATGATGCATTTCCTATTCAACAAAACTGTATGAATGAGGCTTGAAATCCCTTATATGCTTTCTAAATATATTATAATCCAACTATAAAACCACTATAAGATTTCCCATTCATTATAACTGTAAAATACATATTCATATTTTCAGTGGTAGAGAAATTGTGCATCTTTTCTAAAGGTCTCTCTTGATCAAAATATTTGCCCCCACCGCTGTGAACGTCACACAGAGCATCACACAGAACGTCCCACAGAACTTCACACAGAACGTCACGCAGGTCTTCCTCTGTGTGACACAGAATGTCACACAGGTCTTCCTCTGTGTGACACAGAACGTCACACAGGTCTTCCTCTGTGTGACACAGAACGTCACACAGCTCTTCCTCTGTGTGACACAGAACGTCACACAGGTCTTCCTCTGTGTGACACAGAACGTCACACAGGTCTTCCTCTGTGTGACACAGAACGTCCCACAGAGCATCACACAGAGCGTCTCACAGAACGTCACACAGAGCATCACACAGAGCATCACACAAAGCTCTAGCTTGGCTTCCTGAATTCGTTAAGAACTCTCCTTTCATCTCATATCCGTCTACGACAACCAGAAAGTGTTTTTTGTTTAAAATCTATGAATTACTTTGATAAAGTTGGCTATAAATCTATCTCTGAATGTGTTAGAGTGACAAAAACAAGACCCACTGTAAGGATTGCAGGCATGTGCTTCGCCAGTTGCTGTGACGTCAGGTTCAGCCAGGAGTTGATGGACAGTTGCAAGAGCAAATGAAACGATAGGAGGGACAGCCCAGCTTCAAGTGGCATCAGATTTCACATTCTACGTGAAACAGGCAGAAGAGATATACATTGCTACTGCTCAATGCAAGCCATTTCAATCTGCGGTGTCTACAGATCAACTTATAAGCGGAAATGTCAGTCGGAACCTGTACCAGAACCATGCAGGTCCCCTAAGGGGACTTTACATCTATTAACCTCTAACGCCTACCAAACCCGGATCCGGGAGTACCCCCATCACAAAAGCTGACTAGCTTAACCTAGCCTAAAGCCACAGGGATATCATATAATAAAATGTTCATGAAATCACAAGTCCAAGACACCAAATGAAAGATACACATCTTGAGAATAAAGCCATCATTTCTGATTTTTAAAATGTTTTGTCATTGCTTTATTGAGAGAATACAGATAGAGATGAGGAGGCAGACGCAGGGATTGAACCCCGGTCTCTGGGATGAGATACATTCGAGAGCTCCAGATGTGTGACTACTAGGCCACAGTTTCTACAACTATCTTTAATTCATCTTGGCTACAGAACATGCCACATCATGGGCCGTTCATTGTGACTCACAGTACTCACAGGACTTCAAACTACTCCATGAAACAACCTAGTATCCGAGCCGTCGACTCTGTAAACAGAAAAGCTAATTAACTGAAACACGTGGCTTTTTCCCGAGCCATTTCATCTCCCTGCACAAAAGAGCGTCTGACTTAATTTGTCTAAATATGAAATTCGGGTGCAAAAAATGATATTAAAAGAGCGGGGTATTAAATTGGCTTCAGCTGTGGGTGGGTGGAGCGGTAGGAAACTCTCTGCCACATTCTCCCCCTTCCTTAACCCTCCACCTTCTCCCCCTCCCTCCTAAGGCTCTGTGGACCACTTTTTCAACCACTTTGAAAAGAAGGTCGACAACATCCGCTTTCCATTTACTCTGTCTATTGAGTCGACTGGTCCCACTCACACAGAACTACCCTACGCCTTGACCTCTTTCTCCCCTCTGTCTCCAGATGAAATCCTGTGACTAGTGATGTCCGGCCCCCTGACAACCTGCCCACTCAACCCCTTTCAATCTTCCCTTCTTCAAACTATCTCTGGAGATCTTTGCCCATTCCTCACTTCCCTCATCAACTCATCCCTGACCACTGGCTGCGTCTCCTCCCCTCCTCAAGATACCAACATACAAACCCTCTACGGACCGGTATTCCTTCTTTCTTTTCTTTCCAAACTTTGACCAACTCTCTCGCTATCACTCCCAGAATGATCTTCTTGACCCTAACCAGTCAGGCTTCAAGACTGGTCACTCAACCGAGACCGCTCTCCTCTGTGTCACGAATGTTCTCCGCAATGCCAAAGCTGACTCTCTCTCTCTGTTCTCATCTTCCTAGATCTATCTGCTGCCTTGGACAACCGTGAACCATCAGATCCTCCTCTCAACCCTCTCAGGGCTGGGTGTCTCAGGCTCTGCACAGTCTTGGATTGCATCATTCATGGCGGGCCACTCCTACTAGGTGACGTGGAGAGGATCTGTGTCTGCCCAACATAGTCTCGCTACTGGTGTCTCCCAGGGCTTGGTTCTAGGCCCTCTCAATTGGTCTCTATTCACTTGGCTCCGTCATATCCTCACATGGTCTCTCCTATCATTGTTATGTGTATGACACTCAACTACCTTCCCCCTTCTGAGACCCAGGTGGCGACTCACATCAGGCCAACATCTCAAGCTCAACCTTGACAAGACAGAGATGCTCTTCCTCCCGAGGAAGGCCTGCCCACTCCAAGACCTCTCCATCACGGTTGACAACTCAACAGTGTCCCCCTCCCAGAGTGCAAATAACCTTGGCGTGACCCTGGACACCCTGTTGTTCTCTGCAAACATCAAAGCAGTGACTGCAGATTCATGCTCTACAATATCTGCAGAGTATGACCTTAC
This sequence comes from Salvelinus fontinalis, assembly GCF_029448725.1. NCBI lineage: Eukaryota > Metazoa > Chordata > Actinopteri > Salmoniformes > Salmonidae > Salvelinus > Salvelinus fontinalis. The sequence goes on from NC_074671.1 coordinate 60,893,069, forward strand.
CTCACACAGGAAGCGGCGCAGGTCCTAATCCAGGTACTTGTCATCTCCTGTCTGGACTACTGCAACTCACTGTTGGCTGGGCTCCCCACTTGTGCCATCAAACCCCTGCAACTTACGCCGCAACCCACCTGGTGTTCAACATTTCCAAATTCTCCCATGTCTCCCCCCTCTTCCGCACACGGGCTTCCAGTCGAAGTTCACATCCACTACAAGACCATGGTGCTTGCCTACGGAGCAGCCAGGGGAACTGCCCCTCCCTACTTTCAGGCTAGGCTTAAACCCTACACCCCAAACCGAGCACTTTGTCCTGCCACCTCCGGTCTCTTGACCCTCCCATCCTGACGGGAGGTCAGCTCCCGCTCCAGTCAACGCTGTTCTCTGTCCTGCCACCTCCGGTCTCTTGACCCTCCCATCCTGACGGGAGGTCAGCTCCCGCTCCAGTCAACGCTGTTCTCTGTCCTGCCACCTCCGGTCTCTTGACCCTCCCATCCTGACGGGAGGTCAGCTCCCGCTCCAGTCAACGCTGTTCTCTGTCCTGCCACCTCCGGTCTCTTGACCCTCCCATCCTGACGGGAGGTCAGCTCCCGCTCCAGTCAACACTGTTCTCTGTCCTGCCACCTCCGGTCTCTTGACCCTCCCATCCTGACGGGAGGTCAGCTCCCGCTCCAGTCAATGCTGTTCTCTGTCCTGGCATCCCAACGGTGGAACCCCCTTCCCCCTGACGCTAGGACAGCAGAGTCCCTGCCCACCATCCAAAGAAAAAAACTACAATTTCAAAGAGTATCTTAACTAATCCCACTAACCCCCCATAACAAAAATAAATATAATAAATATCACCCTTGCCTTTCGTGAACTAACACTCGCACTTGACCTATAGCCTACTAGCGCTGACGTTTCTGATAGCTACCATCAGAAAAGTGGTGTCCCACCTAGCTACTTTAAGATGAATGCACTAACTATAAGTCACTCTGGATAAGAGCATCTGCTAAACAACAAACATTTTAAAATGTGTGATGCGAAGGTTGAACACAACCATTTATTTTAAAAGAAATGTCAGAGGATTCTTCTATTCCATGACATTATAATACATTTTCTGTGTATTCTGAAACTATTCCGCCACTTAGCAGAATTAAAGATTCTACATTATTACAATTTGCTTGGTTTCGTAAAAGCACAATCCGTGAGACCCACTGCTGTTCAATGGTAATTTGTACAGCCATTGGTTTTGAAGAGTATAAACACTTTATGGGCATGCCTAAGCTGCCTTAGGCTATAATAACCTCATATTTAACTCTCTTTTAATGCTTTACAATATATATTGTACACCTTTCATGAAAATATCTAGGACTGACAGTCTTTGCATCCATAGCTCAGTCAATGGATATGATAGTGGTATCATTCCCCCAGCCCCATACCTCAGCACAGCATGGAGAACAGAGTTATCATTCCCCCAGTCCCATACCTCAGCACAGCATGGAGGCCAGAGTTATCATTCCCCCAGCACCACACCTCAGCAATCCATGGAGGCCACAGTTATCATTCCCCCAGCACCACACCTCAGCAATCCATGGAGGCCACAGTTATCATTCCCCCAGCACCACACCTCAGCACAGCATGGAGAACAGAGTTATCATTCCCCCAGCCCCATACCTCAGCACAGCATGGAGAACAGAGTTATCATTCCCCCAGTCCCATCCCTCAGCAATCCATGGAGGCCACAGTTATCATTCCCCCAGCCCCATACCTCAGCAAACCATAGAGAGGCCACAGTTATCATTTCCCCAGCCCCATCCCACAGCAAACCATGGAGAGGCCACAGTTATCATTCCCCCAGCCCCATCCCACAGCAAACCATGGAGGCCACAGTTATCATTCCCCCAGCCCCATCCCACAGCAAACCATGGAGAGGCCACAGTTATCATTCCCCCAGCCCCATCCCACAGCAAACCATGGAGGCCACAGTTTTGATTGAGATAGACCATCAGACCATGGAGAAACTGTTGAAGAGATCAAGAGAAGGAGAGTGTGATGGACAGATGGGGAGAAAGACAGAGTAATGGACAGATGGAGAGAAGGACAGAACAATAAGCAGGCTAGGGAGATAGCGAGAAGGAGGAAGTGAGAGATATGGAAAGATGGTGTGACTGAGTCACACAGGTGAGTTTAGAGTAGTCTGCACTGGGCCCCTGACCTGTGAGGTTGCGAAGGCCCAGCTGTCTGAGGCCGTAGAAGCCGTCGCGGCGGTAGTTGAGGAAGATGGCCAGGGCGTAGCGTCCCTCGTAAAGCTTGGTGCCCCGCACGATGCGAAGGTTCTCCAGGGGCAGGTAGTCAAACTGGTTCAGAGCTACCAGCACATAGCCTGTCACCTCTCGGATAGACTAGAGGAAGCAGGGAAAGAGAGAAGAAGGTAGAGAGAGAGAGAGAGAGAGAGCGAGAGATAGAGAGAGAAAGAGAGGGATGCAGACAGAGAGAGATAAACAGAAAGAGAGAAAGAGGGAGAGAGAGAGAGAGTGGCAAAGTTAGAGAAATTTACAAAGTCAGGCTACTATTTATTGAAGGACAACTTGAACAGACTACCTGATCTGTCCCTCAACCTTCCTGTAGATTAACCTAGTCCTGATCTGTCCCTCAACCTTGCTGTAGATTAACCTAGTCCTGATCTGTCCCTCAACCTTGCTGTAGATTAACCTAGTCCTGATCTGTCCCTCAACCTTCCTGTAGATTAACCTAGTCCTGATCTGTCTCTCAACCTTGCTGTAGATCAACCTAGTCCTGATCTGTCCCTCAACCTTGCTGTAGATCAACCTAGTCCTGATCTGTCTCTCAACCTTCCTGTAGATCAACCTAGTCCTGATCTGTCTCTCAACCTTGCTGTTGATCAACCTAGTCCTGATCTGTCTCTCAACCTTCCTGTAGATCAACCTAGTCCTGATCTGTCCCTCAACCTTCCTTTAGATCAACCTAGTCCTGATCTGTCTCTCAACCTTCCTGTAGATTAACCTAGTCCTGATCTGTCTCTCAACCTTCCTGTAGATTAACCTAGTCCTGATCTGTCCCTCAACCTTCCTGTAGATTAAGCTAGTCCTGATCTGTCTCTCAACCTTCCTGTAGATTAACCTAGTCCTGATCTGTCTCTCAACCTTGCTGTAGATCAACCTAGTCCTGATCTGTCTCTCAACCGTCCTGCAGATCACCCTAGTCCTGATCTGTCCCTCAACCTTCCTGTAGATCAACCTAGTCCTGATCTGTCTCTCAACCTTCCTGTAGATTAACCTAGTCCTGATCTGTCCCTCAACCTTGCTGTAGATTAACCTAGTCCTGATCTGTCCCTCAACCTTGCTGTAGATTAACCTAGTCCTGATCTGTCTCTCAACCTTCCTGTAGATTAACCTAGTCCTGATCTGTCCCTCAACCTTCCTGTAGATCAACCTAGTCCTGATCTGTCCCTCAACCTTCCTGTAGATCAACCTAGTCCTGATCTGTCTCTCAACCTTCCTGTAGATTAACCTAGTCCTGATCTGTCCCTCAACCTTGCTGTAGATTAACCTAGTCCTGATCTGTCCCTCAACCTTGCTGTAGATTAACCTAGTCCTGATCTGTCTCTCAACCTTCCTGTAGATTAACCTAGTCCTGATCTGTCCCTCAACCTTCCTGTAGATCAACCTAGTCCTGATTTGTCCCTCAACCTTCCTGTAGATCAACCTAGTCCTGATCTGTCTCTCAACCTTGCTGTTGATCAACCTAGTCCTGATCTGTCTCTCAACCTTCCTGTAGATTAACCTAGTCCTGATCTGTCCCTCAACCTTGCTGTAGATTAACCTAGTCCTGATCTGTCCCTCAACCTTGCTGTAGATTAACCTAGTCCTGATCTGTCCCTCAACCTTGCTGTAGATTAACCTAGTCCTGATCTGTCTCTCAACCTTCCTGTAGATTAACCTAGTCCTGATCTGTCCCTCAACCTTCCTGTAGATCAACCTAGTCCTGATTTGTCCCTCAACCTTCCTGTAGATAAACCTAGTCCTGATCTGTCTCTCAACCTTGCTGTTGATCAACCTAGTCCTGATCTGTCTCTCAACCTTCCTGTAGATCAACCTAGTCCTGATCTGTCCCTCAACCTTCCTTTAGATCAACCTAGTCCTGATCTGTCTCTCAACCTTCCTGTAGATTAACCTAGTCCTGATCTGTCTCTCAACCTTCCTGTAGATTAACCTAGTCCTGATCTGTCCCTCAACCTTCCTGTAGATTAAGCTAGTCCTGATCTGTCTCTCAACCTTCCTGTAGATTAACCTAGTCCTGATCTGTCTCTCAACCTTGCTGTAGATCAACCTAGTCCTGATCTGTCTCTCAACCGTCCTGCAGATCACCCTAGTCCTGATCTGTCCCTCAACCTTCCTGTAGATCAACCTAGTCCTGATCTGTCTCTCAACCTTCCTGTAGATTAACCTAGTCCTGATCTGTCCCTCAACCTTGCTGTAGATTAACCTAGTCCTGATCTGTCCCTCAACCTTGCTGTAGATTAACCTAGTCCTGATCTGTCTCTCAACCTTCCTGTAGATTAACCTAGTCCTGATCTGTCCCTCAACCTTGCTGTAGATTAACCTAGTCCTGATCTGTCCCTCAACCTTCCTGTAGATTAACCTAGTCCTGATCTGTCCCTCAACCTTCCTGTAGATCAACCTAGTCCTGATTTGTCCCTCAACCTTGCTGTAGATCAACCTAGTCCTGATTTGTCCCTCAACCTTGCTGTAGATTAACCTAGTCCTGATCTGTCCCTCAACCTTGCTGTATATTAACCTAGTCCTAATCTGTCCCTCAACCTTCCTGTAGATCAACCTTGTCCTGATCTGTCCCTCAACCTTGCTGTAGATCAACCTAGTCCTGATCTGTCTCTCAACCTTGCTGTAGATTAACCTAGTCCTGATCTGTCCCTCAACCTTCCTGTAGATTAACCTAGTCCTGATCTGTCTCTCAACCTTCCTGTAGATTAACCTAGTCCTGATCTGTCTCTCAACCTTGCTGTAGATCAACCTAGTCCTGATCTGTCTCTCAACCTTCCTGTAGATTAACCTAGTCCTGATCTGTCCCTCAACCTTCCTGTAGATTAACCTAGTCCTGATCTGTCTCTCAACCTTCCTGTAGATTAACCTAGTCCTGATCTGTCTCTCAACCTTGCTGTAGATCAACCTAGTCCTGATCTGTCTCTCAACCTTCCTGTAGATCAACCTAGTCCTGATCTGTCCCTCAACCTTCCTGTAGATCAACCTAGTCCTGATCTGTCTCTCAACCTTCCTGTAGATTAACCTAGTCCTGATCTGTCTCTCAACCTTCCTGTAGATTAACCTAGTCCTGATCTGTCCCTCAACCTTCCTGTAGATTAACCTAGCCCTGATCTGTCCCTCAACCTTGCTGTAGATTAACCTAGTCCTGATCTGTCCCTCAACCTTGCTGTAGATTAACCTAGTCCTGATCTGTCTCTCAACCTTCCTGTAGATTAACTTCTTCAGGCTGCAGGGTGAATATTGAAAAAACTGGAAAATATGTGCACATTTTCAAACGGCCTCTTAAGAAATTTTTGATTTTACAATATGCATATATTTACTACTATTGGATAGATAACAGTCTATAGTTTCTAAAAACGTTTGAATTATTTTTCTAAGTGGAACAGAACTATTTTTACAGCCATTTTCCCAGCCGAATTGAGATTTCCAAAATGCGATGTGTCTCTTTAAGACCTTGTCTATACAAGGTCATGACACTTAGGACCGTAGAAACACGTCATACGACTTCATCTGGGTGTAATGCGGAAGTGAGAGTTGAAAGGAGTCGAATATCTCTTCCATGGACTGAATACCGCATCTTCTTGTGAGACCTGTGCAGTTTAATTTTTTTTCCGGGCGCGAGGCAGAATCTGGACTCGGCTCCTGGAATCCGCTCGTTAAAGGTGAATATGACCTCTGCCTACGATATTATTTGATACATGTCACAAAATCATCCTAAAGTATGTTTTTTCAATATACTTTAATTATATTATTGCAATTTATTCTGGACTTTAGATGTCATGCGACGGAATAATTTTTTGAAGAAAGACAGATTAGCGCCGCATGGCCGTTGTGCTTGCTAACCAAAGAGGGAAATATTTCGTTCTGGAACCCAACTAAAGACTTTACTGGACAATGGACCCCGTTACAACATTCTGATGGAAGATCAACAAAGATAAGGACCCAATTTGGGATGCTTTTTCATATATCTGTCGAACTGTGCTATGCTAGCGCTTGACTAGAATCAATGCTGCCGTATGCTAGCTAATGTTGTAAGCTAATATAACGATATATTGTGTTTTCGCTGTAAAACACTTCAAAAATTGGAAATATTGGCTCTATTCACACGATATCTGTCTTTCATTAGCTATCCACCATATGTTTTTCTGAAATGTTTTATGAGGTGTAATTAGTAGTTGACGTTGGTGTCTGTATTTTCTCTGGCTACTCCCGTCTGATTTCAGACTGTAGCTATGCTGTAGCAATGATGGGAGCAGTAATGTAAAACTGATTTATAGCTAAAATATGCACATTTAATGAACAAAACATAGATTTATTGTGTAACATGTTATAGGACTGTCATCTGAGGTAGTTTTTTCTAGGTTCTTTAGGTTGGTTTTAGGTTATTTAGGTTGGCTTGTGCATGCTACTTGAATCATAATTCATACATCATAATCATAATCATACGTGTCTGTCCACTTTTGTATTTGGTGGTGAGCTAACATAAATATATGTGGTGTTTTCTCTGTAAAACATTTAAAAATCGGACATGTTGGCTGGATTGACAAGATGTTTATCTTTCAAATGCTGTATTGGACTTGTTAATGTGTGAAAGTTAAATATTTAAAAAAAATAGCTTTTGAATTTCGCGCCCTGCACATGAGCTGGATGTTGTCATATTTGTACCGACGTCGGGAGAGCCCGCCTAACAGGTTAACCTAGTCCTGATCTGTCCCTCAACCTTCCTGTAGATCAACCTAGTCCTGATTTGTCCCTCAACCTTGCTGTATATTAACCTAGTCCTGATCTGTCCCTCAACCTTCCTGTAGATCAACCTAGTCCTGATTTGTCCCTCAACCTTGCTGTAGATCAACCTAGTCCTGATTTGTCCCTCAACCTTGCTGTAGATTAACCTAGTCCTGATCTGTCCCTCAACCTTGTTGTATATTAACCTAGTCCTAATCTGTCCCTCAACCTTCCTGTAGATCAACCTAGTCCTGATATGTCCCTCAACCTTGCTGTAGATCAACCTAGTCCTGATATGTTCCCCCGATTTTTGTTTGTTTACTTCATCTATCTTGCACATAAATGTGTTTGTGTTGAACTGTTCAACAGTATTTGCTTGTATAAGCCAGCATTGTGTACTGAGTTAGGAAAGGCATCTTGAATGATGGCTCATTGTTATTAAGTTGGTGGAGGATGCTTTTTAGAGCCCTTCTTCAGACAGCAGCTTGTCCTCAGCTCAGGGTTGTTGCTTGGAGAAGCCAGTTGAAAATAAAAAACTTTGTCTACTTGTGCCAGGCAGTACACTTGGGGGCTAGAAGGACGTCCAATCACAGAGCTGTAATAACACTGGGCGAGATAATGAGCTCTGGAGCCCTGCCGTCAATCATCCTGACAGCCAATCGCAAGCTCACACATGCTATCATTACCGGGACCTGGGCTTCGCTCAGTCAGTGGGATGGCTTTACTTTGTGGAGGTGTGTGTGTGTCCGTGTAAAAATCAGGCGGCAGGTTGTACTGGTCCCAGATCAGTCCCTATGCACCAGCTACCTCTCCCTGGGTCTCTGTGGTCATTAAAAATACATCTGACGCGCTGACACAGCACGTCAACTGACTGCTATCATCCGCCCGCCAGACACGGTCACACAGTCGCGCACTGCACTAGCCACCACTGGCAGCTCCAATCACAACACTACATTATAGGAGCCCGAATAGCCAACAATTTCTTATAGGATCCATATGGATGGCAGTGAATGCACAATATAGACTCATTTAATTGCTAAGTATCTCTAGAGAGGCTCTTACCATTTGATGGCTGAATTATTCAACGTTGAGGCTGGGGTTCTGGGCTCTCGTTAAATTTACTGAAGCACTTGTATTTTGTCAGTGGCCCCGCAGCACCGCGGCACAATTGATATTCAGTGATATAACGGAGGAGTTACATGACATTACTCATATAAGAATTCCTAATGGGGTCCGTATAGGAACGTGGGGACATGAAAAGTTGTTTGAAATGATAAGTTAGGGGGGGGGGGGGATCCGAGGCTATGGGATGATTATAAAGAGTGGTTTTAATGAGTAGAGACAGGTCAGTAATGATGTTGCTGATTGGTTAGGAGCGGGGTGGAAAAGATCCCTGGTTTGAATTTGTCTTGACCTTAGGGGAGACTTGGGAGAGTGACAGCTAAAAACAAGCCTGAAATGGTACCTTACTCACTAATGCACTACTTTGATCAGAGCCCTATATGGATCCATGGCCAAAGTAGGGCACTGTTAAGGGAATTGGGTGACATTTTGGACACATACATGTGGCTGTATTTTCCCTTCCTGATGACAGCCAGGTTGCCAAGCAGAGTAGCTTCATTCATTCAGTCAGTCAGTCAGTCAGTCAGTCAGTCAGTCTCATTCAGTCAGTCATGCAGTCAGTCATTCAGTCAGTCAGTCAGTCAGTCAGTCAGTCAGTCAGTCAGTCATTCAGTCAGTCAGTCTGTCATTCATTCATTCAGGCATTCATGCAGTCATGCAGTCAGTCAGTCTTAGCCAGTCAGTCATTCATGCAGTCATTCAGTCAGTCATTCAGTCAGTCAGTCATTCAGTCATGCAGTCAGCCAGTCAATCATTCAGTCATTTAGTCAGTTAGTTAGTCAGTTAGTCAGTTAGTCAGTATACATGGACTGCTCACTTTGGCCTCTATTGAAATACAATGGACAGAGGAGAAGAAAGAGGAGACAAAACACTGTGTTTTATTAGTGTGATTATAATGCGTCAATCACTGGGAATTAAAACAGAAACACAACAAAGAATCTGTATCAATGTTGTTTTGATTGACACGTTATTCATAAGAGACTTCCTTTGGAATGTTTTCCAATAACATTTAATATTACCAGGAATTAGTGTAAGAAAACCCTTTAATACGCTCAAACTTCAACGTTTTCTCCTGAACATTTTGTCAATAGGTTATCGTCAAACTCAAACAACTATTCAACAACACTCAATACAAATCTGTGACTCTTTCATTCTCCGACAGAAGAAGTATGATTCCAACATTAGATGTTACTGTGGGGGCTTCGTGATGTGGTTCCCAAGAATGGTGAGGCGTGATGTTTCTCTTTCAGCGAGGTTGACCCCACGCTAACCCTTGCGTTTGGCGCCCCGGGCCGGATATGATCCATCGTTGGCCCCGGCATCATTAGCTCGGCAGTAACATCTCTATGCCTGCCGAGGACGCTTTCGCATGGCCACAGGGACGTTGCTCTGCTCTAAACCTATCTGCAGGAGCCTCAGGCTGGCGGACGGCCCCAGCCCCGCTGCGGTGGTGCCCCGTTCCCAGTGCCAGCCTCCGGGCACCGACGGCAAACCATGGAGAACTGACAGAGAATCGGTTCAAACTGTTGCTTAGCAATGCCTAGCAACACCAGGAAAGCCTTTCAGTGCCAGCCACCAGTGGAGAGAAGAGAGGGAGACGGGGAAAAGAAGAAATACATGGAGGGATGATTCTGGCTTGAAATTTAGGTCATTCAATTAAACGATTAATACTTTGCTGTGTTTTTCACCCCCCTCTTTTGGATACATTTTTTTAAATCGTTGACACTATTTAATTTCCTTCTGCTCTTAAATTGCATTTAGAGAGCCACCGGATCATTTAGAGAGCCACCGGATCAATATTTTCTGCTGGTGGAATAGTAGCTAGCAGGAGGAGAGGATGAAGAGAGAAGAAGGTAGCAGGAGGAAAGGATGAAGAGAGGAGAAGGTAGCAAGAGGAGAGGATGAGGAGAGAAAAAGGTAGCAAGAGGAGAGGATGAGGAGAGAAGAAAGTAGCAGGAGGAGAGGATGAAGGGAGAAGAAGGTCGCAGGAGGAGAGGATGAGGAGAGAAGAAGGTAGCAGGAGGAGAGATGAAGAGAGAAGAAGGTAGCAGGAGGAGAAGATGAAGAGAGAAGAAGGTAGCAGGAGGAGAGATGAAGAGAGAAGAAGGTAGCAGGAGGAGAAGAAGGTAGCAGGAGGAGAGACTGAAGAGAGAAGAAGGTAGCAGGAGGAGAAGTTGAAGAGGGAAGAAGGTAGCAGGAGGAGAGATGAAGAGAGAAGAAGGTAGCAGGAGGAGAAGAAGGTAGCAGGAGGAGAGACTGAAGAGAGAAGAAGGTAGCAGGAGGAGAAGATGAAGAGAGAAGAAGGTAGCAGGAAGAGAAGATGAAGAGAGAAGAAGGTAGCAGGAGGAGAAGATGAAGAGAGAAGAAGGTAGCAGGAGGTGAGGATGAAGGGAGAAGAAGGTAGCAGGAGGAGAAAATGAAGAGAGAAGAAGGTAGCAGTAGGAGAGGATGAAGAGAGAAGAAGGTAGCAGGAGGAGAGGATGAGAAGAGAAGAAGGTAGCAGGAGGAGAGGATGAAGAGAGAAGAAGGTAGCAGGAGGAGAGGATGAAGAGAGAAGAAGGTAGCAGGAGGAGAGGATGAAGGGAGAAGAAGGTATCAGGAGGAGAGGCTGAAGGGAGAAGAAGGTAGCAGGAGGAGAAGATGAAGAGAGAAGAAGGTAGCAGGAGGAGAGGATGAAGAGAGAAGAAGGTGGCATGAGGAGAAGATGAAGGGAGAAGAAGGTAGCAGGAGGAGAGGATGAAGAGAGAAGAAGGTAGCAGGAGGAGAGGATGAGAAGAGAAGAAGGTAGCAGGAGCAGAGGATGAGAAGAGAAGAAGGTAGCAGAAGGAGAAGATGAAGAGAGAAGAAGGTAGCAGGAGGAGAGGATGAAGGGAGAAGAAGGTAGCAGGAGGAGAAGAAGGTAGCAGGAGGAGAGACTGAAGGGAGAAGGAGGTAGCAGGAGGAGAGGATGAAGAGAGAAGAAGGTAGCAGGAGGAGAAGATGAAGGGAGAAGAAGGTAGCAGGAGGAGAAGATGAAGGGAGAAGAAGGTAGCAGGATGAGAGGATGAAGAGAGAAGAAGGTAGCAGGAGGAGAAGATGAAGAGAGAAGAAGGTAGCAGGAGAAGAAGATGAAGAGAGAAGAAGGTAGCAGAAGGAGAAGATGAAGGGAGAAAAAGGTAGCAGGAGGAGAAGATGAAGGGAGAAGAAGGTAGCAGGAGGAGAGGATGAAGAGAGAAGAAGGTAGCAGGAGGAGAAGATGAAGAGAGAAGAAAGTAGCAGGAGGAGAGGATGAAGAGAGAAGAAGGTAGCAGGAGGAGAAGATGAAGAGAGAAGAAGGTAGCAGGAGGAGAGGATTAAGAGAGAAGAAGGTAGCAGGAGGAGAAGATGAAGAGAGAAGAAGGTAGCAGGAGGAGAGAATGAAGGGAGAAGAAGGTAGCAGGAGGAGAGGATGAAGAGAGAAGAAGGTAGCAGGAGGAGAGGATGAAGGGAGAAGAAGGTAGCAGGAGGAGAAGAAGGTAGCAGGAGGAGAAGATGAAGGGAGAAGAAGGTAGCAGGAGGAGAGGATGAAGAGAGAAGAAGGTAGCAGGAGGAAAAGATGAAGAGAGAAGAAGGTAGCAGGAGGAGAGGATGAAGAGAGAAGAAGGTAGCAGGAGGAGAGCATGAAGAGAGAAGAAGGTAGCAGGAGGAGAAGATGAAGAGAGAAGAAGGTAGCAGGAGGAGAGGATGAAGAGAGAAGAAGGTAGCAGGAGGAGAAGATGAAGAGAGAAGAAGGTAGCAGGTGGAGAAGATGAAGAGAGAAGAAGGTAGCAGGAGGAGGGATGAAGGGAGAAGAAGGTAGCAGGAGGAGAAGATGAAGAGAGAAGAAGGTAGCAGGAGGAGATGATGAAGGGGGAAGAAGGTAGCAGGAGGAGAGGATGAAGAGAGAAGAAGGTAGCAGGAGGAGAGATGAAGAGAGAAGAAGGTAGCAGGAGGAGAGGATGAAGGGAGAAGAAGGTAGCAGGAGGAGAGGATGAAGAGAGAAGAAGGTAGCAGGAGGAGAGGATGAAGGGAGAAGAAGGTAGCAGGACGAGAGGATGAAGAGAGAAGAAGGTAGCAGGAGGAGAGGATGAAGAGAGAAGAAGGTAGCAGGAGGAGAAGATGAAGAGAGAAGAAGGTAGCAGGAGGAGAAGATGAAGGGAGAAGAAGGTAGCAGGAGGAGAGGATGAAGGGAGAAGAAGGTAGCAGGAGGAGAGGATGAAGAGAGAAGAAGGTAGCAGGAGGAGAAGATGAAGAGAGAAGAAGGTAGCAGGAGGAGAGGATGAAGAGAGAAGAAGGTAGCAGGAGGAGAGGATGAAGGGGGAAGAAGGTAGCAGGAGGAGAAGATGAAGAGAGAAGAAGGTAGCAGGAGGAGAGGATGAAGAGAGAAGAAGGTAGCAGGAGGAGAATATGAAGACAGAAGAAGGTAGCAGGAGGAGAGGATGAAGGGAGAAGAAGGTAGCAGGAGGAGAGGATGAAGGGAGAAGAAGGTAGCAGGAGGAGAGGATGAAGAGAGAAGAAGGTAGCAGGAGGAGAGGATGAAGAGAGAAGAAGATAGCAGGAGGAGAGGATAAAGAGAGAAGAAGGTAGCAGGAGGAGAAGATGAAGGGAGAAGAAGGTAGCAGGAGGAGAGGATGAAGGGAGAAGAAGGTAGCAGGAGGAGAGGATGGAGAGAAGAAGGTAGCAAGAGTAGAAGATGAAGAGAGAAGAAGGTAGCAGGAGGAGAGGATGAAGAGAGAAGAAGGTAGCAGGAGGAGAGGATGAAGAGAGAAGGTAGCAGGAGGAGAAGATGAAGAGAGAAGAAGGTAGCAGGAGGAGAGGATGAAGAGAGAACAAGGTAGCAGGAGGAGAAGATGAAGAGAGAAGAAGGTAGCAGGAGGAGAGGATGAAGGGAGAAGAAGGTAGCAGGAGGAGAGGATGAAGAGAGAAGAAGGTAGCAGGAGGAGAGGATGAAGGGAGAAGAAGGTAGCAGGAGGAGAGGATGAAGAGAGAAGAAGGTAGCAGGAGGAGAGGATGAAGAGAGAAGAAGGTAGCAGGAGGAGAAGATGAAGAGAGAAGAAGGTAGCAGGAGGAGAGGATGAAGGGAGAAGAAGGTAGCAGGAGGAGAGGATGAAGGGAGAAGAAGGTAGCAGGAGGAGAGGATGAAGAGAGAAGAAGGTAGCATGAGGAGAGGATGAAGAGAGAAGAAGGTAGCAGGAGGAGAGATGAAGAGAGAAGAAGGTAGCAGGAGGAGAGGATGAAGGGAGAAGAAGGTAGCAGGAGGAGAGGATGAAGAGAGAAGAAGGTAGCAGGAGGAGAAGATGAAGAGAGAAGAAGGTAGCAGGAGGAGAGGATGAAGAGAGAAGAAGGTAGCAGGAGGAGAGGATGAAGGGAGAAGAAGGTAGCAGGAGGAGAGGATGAAGAGAAGATGAGTAGAAGAGAAATGTGAAAGACCCGAGGGAAGATAAACAGAAGCACCTGCATTTCGTCTCCCTCCCTCTCTCCCTCTCTCTCTCTCTGCACCTTGACTTTTATCAAAACACAGCTGGAGAGATGCAGCTTAAAGAAAAGTACTTTCCTTCATGCCAATAACCTTAAATGTGATGAGAGTTCTCTCAGGCTCTAAGAAGATAAACCCTGAACAAATAAATCGTGATTGATTCATAGAGGGGAAACCCCCAAACGATGACCTGTTTGTTCCTCTCACAGATGTGGTTAGAATCCTGGAATTCTAATAACGCTGTATGTTTTAGAGTAGAATAGGATAAGAATAGAACATTGTTAGACTACAATGGAAGACACACTACTATGCAAAATTACATTCTCCATCTCCAACACAGACACTCACACACACTCATCAACACGCATCTGCCTCTGCTGTCGTGACAACCATGCTCAAAGCTCCGAGGCGCAGGCAGAGGCACAGCGGTCACCCTCCCATCATGCATTGAGATGACTCGGCAGCGTCCGTTCTCGTAACAATGGCGAGCAATTAGCAAAAACACTGTTGTACAGTCAGTCAAACAAAGACCAGTGCAGTCCCACCAGCCTCCTCTTCCCTTTACCCACCAGCCTCCCCTTCCCTCTTTCCACCAGCCTCCCCTTCCCTCTTCCCACCAGCCTCCTCTTCCCTCTTCCCACCAGCCTCCCCTTCCCTCTTCCCACCAGCCTCCTCTTCCCTCTACCCACCAGCCTCCTCTTCCCCCTCCCCACCTGCCTCCTCTTCCCTCTCCCCACCTGCCTCCTCTTCCCACCAGCCTCCCTTTCACTCTCCCTACCAGCGTCCTCTTCCCTCTCCCCACCTGCCTCCTCTTCCCTCTTCCCACCAGCCTCCCTTTCCCTCTCCCCACCTGCCTCCTCTTCCCTCCCCCCACCTGCCTCCTCTTCCATCTCCCCACCAGCCTCCCTTTCCCTCCCCCCACCTGCCTCCTCTTCCATCTTCCCACCAGCCTCCCTTTCCCTCTCCCCACCTGCCTCCTCTTCCCTCCCCCCACCTGCCTCCTCTTCCATCTCCCCACCAGCCTCCCTTTCCCTCCCCCCACCTGCCTCCTCTTCCATCTCCCCACCAGCCTCCCTTTCCCTCTCCCCACCAGCCTCCCTTTCCCTCTCCCCACCTGCCTCCTCTTCCCTCTTCCCACCTGCCTCCTCTTCCCTCTCCCCACCAGCCTCCCTTTCCCTCTCCCCACCAGCCTCCCTTTCCCTCCCCCCACCTGCCTCCTCTTCCATCTCCCCACCAGCCTCCCTTTCCCTCTTCCCACCTGCCTCCTCTTCCCTCTCCCCACCTGCCTCCCCTTCCCTCTTCCCACCAGCCTCCCTTTCACTCTCCCCACCAACGTCCTCTTCCCTCTCCCCACCTGCCTCCTCTTCCCTCTTCCCACCAGCCTCCCTTTCCCTCTCCCCACCTGCCTCCTCTTCCCTCTCCCCACCTGCCTCCCCTTCCCTCTTCCCACCAGCCTCCTCTTCCCTCTTCCCACCAGCCTCCCCTTCCCTCTTCCCACCAGCCTCCTCTTCCCTCTACCCACCAGCCTCCTCTTCCCCCTCCCCACCTGCCTCCTCTTCCCTCTCCCCACCTGCCTCCTCTTCCCACCAGCCTCCCTTTCACTCTCCCTACCAGCGTCCTCTTCCCTCTCCCCACCTGCCTCCTCTTCCCTCTTCCCACCAGCCTCCCTTTCCCTCTCCCCACCTGCCTCCTCTTCCCTCCCCCCACCTGCCTCCTCTTCCATCTCCCCACCAGCCTCCCTTTCCCTCCCCCCACCTGCCTCCTCTTCCATCTCCCCACCAGCCTCCCTTTCCCTCTCCCCACCTGCCTCCTCTTCCATCTCCCCACCAGCCTCCCTTTCCCTCCCCCCACCTGCCTCCTCTTCCATCTCCCCACCAGCCTCCCTTTCCCTCCCCCCACCTGCCTCCTCTTCCATCTTCCCACCAGCCTCCCTTTCCCTCTCCCCACCTGCCTCCTCTTCCCTCCCCCCACCTGCCTCCTCTTCCATCTCCCCACCAGCCTCCCTTTCCCTCCCCCCACCTGCCTCCTCTTCCATCTCCCCACCAGCCTCCCTTTCCCTCTCCCCACCAGCCTCCCTTTCCCTCCCCCCACCTGCCTCCTCTTCCATCTCCCCACCAGCCTCCCTTTCCCTCTCCCCACCTGCCTCCTCTTCCCTCTTCCCACCTGCCTCCTCTTCCCTCTCCCCACCAGCCTCCCTTTCCCTCTCCCCACCAGCCTCCCTTTCCCTCCCCCCACCTGCCTCCTCTTCCATCTCCCCACCAGCCTCCCTTTCCCTCTTCCCACCTGCCTCCTCTTCCCTCTCCCCACCTGCCTCCCCTTCCCTCTTCCCACCAGCCTCCCTTTCACTCTCCCCACCAACGTCCTCTTCCCTCTCCCCACCTGCCTCCTCTTCCCTCTTCCCACCAGCCTCCCTTTCCCTCTCCCCACCTGCCTCCTCTTCCCTCTCCCCACCTGCCTCCCCTTCCCTCTTCCCACCTGCCTCCTCTTCCCTATCCTCACCGGCCTCCTCTTCCCTCACTAGATCTCTGTTTCTCCTCCAGGCCATTTGTGAATTTTACATTTGTTTGTAAATTGTGCTTGGCAACTTCAGGGATAGTCAGCGTTGAGAGGGAAACAACAGCCAGGCTTGATTAATTTATTCTACAGCTTCATCTAGCTGACGTCTCTGTGTTTGTCTGCACTGTATGTGACTCAGACTTCATCGCTCCAGTACCAGTCCTCCGGGACATGTTAGTGTGTGCTTGTGAGTGCTCTATGTGTGTGTGTGTGTGTTTGCTGTATGTGCATGTGTGTGTGTTTGCTGTGTGTGTGTTTGCTGTGTGTGTTTGCTGTGTGTGTTTGTGTGTGTTTTTTTCTGTGTGTGTGTGTGTGTGTGTGTGTGTGTGTGTGTGTGTGTGTGTGTGTGTGTGTGTGTGTGTGTGTGTGTGTGTGTGTGTGTGTGTGTGTGTGTGTGTGTGTGTGTGTGTGTGTGTGTGTGTGTGTGTGTGTGTGTGTTAGCTCGCACTGGGGGAATGAATACTTATCCAGACATAATTAAAGTAGTTACCAGCATGTGACCAATCAACATAAAACATATTTGAATCAGCATTTCAATTAATTTGTGTTTGGTGCAACACACACACATATATATATGAGGTAATGGTTGGAGGCTTGCATGTTGGATTCTGCTTACCCCACAAACATGACGTTGAATTCTGCTCTAAGAGTATTCCTCATATACAGTGCAGACAGGTCAGTATAGAGACCAGAGAGGGGGATGAGACCAGGAAGTGAAGAGAAGAAAAAGAGTGTATGATTGGTACATAGAGAGCAGAAATAATGGAGAGAAGAGATCAAGGAGATATGGAACAAGTGGAGAGAAGAGATATAGGGGAAATGGAACAAGTGGAGAGAAGAGATATAGGGGAAATGAAACAAGTGGAGAGAAGATACATACTGTAGGGGATATGGAACAAGTGGAGAGAAGAGATCGGGGAGATATGGAACAAGTGGAGAGAAGAGATATAGGGGAAATGAAACAAGTGGAGAGAAGAGACATACTGTAGGGGATATGGAACAAGTGGAGAGAAGAGAATAGGGGACATGGAACAAGTGGAGGGAAGAGATATAGGGAAAATGAAACAAGTGGAGAGAAGATACATACTGTAGGGGATATGGAACAAGTGGAGAGAAGAGAATAGGGGACATGGAACAAGTGGAGGGAAGAGATATAGGGGATATGGAACAAGTGGAGAGAAGAGATATAGGGGACATGGAACAAGTGGAGTAAAGAGATATAGGGGATATGGAACAAGTGGAGAGAAGAGACATACTGTAGGGGATATGGAACAAGTGGAGAGAAGAGACATAGGGGACATGGAACAAGTGGAGGGAAGATACATACTGTAGGGGATATGGAACAAGGGGAGAGAAGAGACATAGGGAACGTGGAACAAGTGGAGAGAAGAGACATAGGGGACATGGAACAAGTGGAGAGAAGAGACATAGGGGACATGGAACAAGTGGAGAGAAGATACATATTGTAGGGGATATGGAACAAGTGGAGAGAAGAGACATAGGGGACATGGAACAAGTGGAGAGAAGAGACATAGGGGACATGGAACAAGTGGAGAGAAGAGAAATAGGGGACATGGAACAAGTGGAGAGAAGAGACATAGGGAACATGGAACAAGTGGAGAGAAGAGACATATTGTAGGGGATATGGAACAAGTGGAGAGAAGAGACATAGGGGACATGGAACAAGTGGAGATAAGAGACATAGGGGATATGGAACAAGTGGAGAGAAGAGACATAGGGGACATGGAACAAGTGGAGAGAAGAGACATAGGGAACATGGAACAAGTGGAGAGAAGAGACATAGGGGACATGGAACAAGTGGAGAGAAGAGACATAGGGGACATGGAACAAGTGGAGAGAAGAGACATAGGGGACATGGAACAAGTGGAGAGAAGAGACATACTGTAGGGGATATGGAACAAGTGGAGAGAAGAGACATAGGGGACATGGAACAAGTGGAGGGAAGATACATACTGTAGGAGATATGTAACACGTGAGGAGGGGAGAGGGGAGAGGAGGCTGGTGAGGACAAGAGGTTAGAGATGGGTAATGGCTGAGAGAGAGAAGAAATAAGAGAAGAAGGGAGGGGAGATGGAGAGATGGGGAGTTGAGGTGATGGAGAGGTGGAGAGATGGAGAGGTGGAGAGATGGAGAGGTGGAGAGATGGAGAGGTGGAGAGATGGGGAGAGGTGGGGAGATGGAGAGAGATGGAGAGGTGGAGAGAAGAGGAGATGGAGAGATGAGGAGAGATGGAGAGAGATGGAGAGATGGGGAGATGAGATGGGGAGATGAGGAGATGGGGAGAGATGGAGAGATGGGGAGATGGGGAGACATGGAGATATGGAGAGAAATGGAGAGAAATGGAGAGATGGGGAGAGGTGGAGAGATGGAGAGATGGGGAGATGGGGAGACAGGGAGAGATGGGGAGATGGAGAGATGGGGAGAGGGAGAGATGGGGAGAGATGGGGAGATGGGGAGATGGAGAGATGGGGAGAGGGAGAGATGGGGAGAGGTGGAGAGATGGAGAGATGGGGAGATGGAGAGATGGGGAGAGGGAGAGATGGGGAGAGATGGAGAGATGGGGAGATGGAGAGATGGGGAGAGGGAGAGATGGAGAGATGGGGAGATGGAGAGATGGGGAGATGGAGAGATGGGGAGATGGGGAGACAGGGAGAGATGGGGAGAGGGAGAGATGGGGAGATGGGGAGACAGGGAGAGATGGGGAGATGGGGAGATGGGGAGAGGGAGAGATGGGGAGAGGGAGAGGGAGAGATGGGGAGATGGGGAGACAGGGAGAGATGGGGAGAGGGAGAGATGGGGAGAGGGAGAGATGGGGAGATGGGGAGACAGGGAGAGATGGGGAGAGGGAGAGATGGGGAGATGGGGAGATGGGGAGAGGGAGAGATGGGGAGAGGGAGAGATGGGGAGATGGGGAGACAGGGAGAGATGGGGAGACAGGGAGAGATGGGGAGATGGAGAGATGGGGAAATAAGGTGAAAAGGAATAGGGAAGAAAAGATAGAGGGGAGATACAAATGTGTGAAAGTGAGAGAGAATATGGGGAGGTAGATGAGAGATAGATGAGGGAGGGGAGAGGGGCAGGATGAGGGAATAAGGGGAGGGAGAGGAGAGAGAGATGATGAGAGGGTGAAGGGGTGAAGGGGACAGGATGAGGGAAAAAGAGAAGGAATGGGGAAGAGGGAGAGTGAAAAGAGAAGGTTAAATGAGAGGAAGAAGGGAATGGGAAGGCGGAAGAAGAGCTGAGATGAAAATGAGAGGAGTGGGAATAGAGGAGAGTGTAGTGACCGAGTTGGAATGTGCCGTGAAGGGAGGGGGAACGGAAGTGGAGCGCGGAGGGATCCATATTTCAGCGCATAATTAATAGTCCACCTGTTCCCGTTGTCTGAATGAGCGAGAGAAAAACCGGGAGAAAAAGTAATGACACTATTATCAAATACAAGAGATGGAACTCACATTATGGTGATTACCACCCATCTCCATACAGATGGAGTCAGTCGGTGAGAGTCAAGGAGAGAAGCAGCGGTGCATGTCAGCTGTGGACTCAGGCTCACAGCCCGGCAGACGCAGCTGGCTGGGGTAGCGAGAGCGCTGCTGGCACAATCATACTTCTACTGCATAGCACAGTCAATGGGCACCATGAGTGCTGTGCTGTGTACTCCATCACTAGCACACAGCAGTGGGGGAATGTTATGCTATGCTACAATGTCAGGAGGACTTTAAGGTAATATACAGAACATGGTCTTACTTTGTTAAAGTGAAACATGACTTTTAAGGTGTGAGGAAACTCCTTCATAAGGCCTATAGAGATGTTCCTAGATGAAAGCTACAGAAGCCTTAATAACAATACTCAATGAGTATTAACTACCAGGAAACTACAGTAAGAAATTAATGAGGATATTAGTTAAATAGGGAGATGGACACCAGTAGCAATGTTACTGCTCTGATTGGTCGTTCCACTGGCTGTCCCTACGGGTGAGACAAGAAGCTACATATTTTGCAGCTAATATGGCACAAAAAGGGTTTTCTCCCAATAGACATTGGATTTTCTCCTTTTTTATTTTGGTTTCAACATTTCTGTATTTGTTTAAATTTTGGGAAAGAAAATTGCCCATAAGTCTGTATAGTTCTGGCAGAGGAAAATGCAGCTCTGTTTGGACCTCTCTGAGGGCAGAGTGAGCACAACCTGTTCTCTCTGGGTAGCCAGATTTGTCTGTGATGGACGTTTTTTACGGCCAGGCTATGCTCACTGAGTCTGTACATAGTCAGTGTTTGTCTCAGTTTTCTATCAGTTCCGGTGGTCAGATAGTCTGCCACCATGTACTGTCTGTTTAGAGCCAAATAGCATTGAAGTTTACTTAGATAGTTTTTGGTGTCTTTCCAATAGGTGATATATTTTTTTTTTTGCTTCGTCAGCCAGATTGTTCTGAGTGCTGTCATCAGGCTTTGCTGTGTTGGTTTGGGTTAGTGAACTGAGCCTCAGAACCAGCTGGCTGAGGGGACTCTTTTCTATGGTCAACTCATGGCATCTCTCTCTCTCTCTCTCTCTTATATCTGCACAGTGCATTCGGAGAGTATTCAGACCCCTTGACTTTTTCCACATTTAGTTACGTTACAGCCTTATTCTAAAATTGATTCAATAAAAAATTATAAACTGAAATATCACATTTACACAAGTATTCAGATCTTTTACTGAGTACTTGGTTGCTCCAAACTTCGTCCATTTAAGAATGATGGAGGCCACTGTGTTCTTGGGGACCTTCAATTCTGCAGAATGTTTTTTTTCTACCCTTCCCCAGATCTGTGCCTAGACATAATCCTGTCTCGGCGCACCACGGACAATTGCGTCGACCTCATGGCTTGGTTTTTGCTCTGACATGCCATGTCAACTGTGGGACCTTATATAGACAGGTGCGTGCCTTTCTAAATCATGTCCAATCAATAGAATTGACCACACGTGGACACCAATCAAGTTGTAAAAACATCTCAATGATGATCAATGGAAACAGGATGCACCTGAGCTCAATTTCGAGTCTCATAGCAAAGGGTCTGAATTCTTGCGTAAATAAAGTATTTCTGTTTTTCATTTTTTATTCATTTGCAAAAATGTCTAAAAGCCTGTTTTCACATTCTCATTATGGGGTATTGTGTTTAGATTGCTGAGAAAGAAAATATATTTAATCCATTTAAGAATAACTCAATAGCCTTGGTTTCTCAAATAGAACTCAGATAGAGTTCAGTGTGTCAAATCGGAGGGCCTGTGATTCGGACCTCTGGCAGTCTTTATGGGGGGGGGTTTAATTCTCGGGCCGACTCTTTTCTCTGTATATTTCAATAATGTCGCTCTTGCTGCTGGTGAGTCTCTGATCCACTTCTACGCAGACGGCACCATTCTGTATACATCTGGCCCTTCTTTGGACACTGTGTAAATAAACCTCCAGACAAGCTTCAATGCCATACAACACTGGCCTCCAACTCCTTTTAAATGCTATTAAACTAAATGCATGCTCTTCAACCGATTGTTGCCCGCACCCGCCCGCCTGACTAGCATCACTACTCTGAATGGTTCTGACTCAGAATATGTGGACAACTACAAATACCTAGACTGTAAACTCTCCTTCCAGACTCACATTAAGCATCTCCAATCCAAAATGAAATCTTCCTATATCGCAACAAAGCCTCCTTCACTCATGCTGCCAAACACATACCCTCGTAAAACTGACCATGCTACCGATCCTTGACTTCAGCGATGTCCTTTATAAAATAGCCTCCAACACTCTACTCAGCAAACTGGATGCAGTCTATCACAGTGCCATCCCTTTTGTCACCAAAGCCCCATACACTACCCACCACTGCGACCTGCATGCTCTCGTTGGCTGGCCTTCGCTACATATTCGTCGCCAAACCCACTGGCTTCAAGTCATCTACAAGTCTCTGCTAGGTAAAGTCCCGCCTTATCTCAGCTCACTGTTCACCATAGCAACACCCACCTGTAGCACGCGCTCCAGCAGGTATATATCACTGGTCACCCCCAAATCCAACACCCCCTTTGGCCACCTTTTCTTCCAGTTCTCTGCTACCAATGACTGGAGCGAACTGCAAAAACCACTGAAGCTGGAGACTTAAATCTCTCTCTCTAACTTTAAGCATCAGCTGTCAGAGCAGCTTACCGATCACTGTACCTGTACACAGCCTATCTGTAAATAGCACACCCTCATCCCCATATTGTTATTTAAAAATGTTTGCACCCCAGTATCTCTATTTGCACATCATCATCTGCACATCTATCACTCCAGTGTTAATGCTAAATTTTTATTATTTCGCCTCTATGGCCCATTTATTGCTTTATCTCCCTAATCTTACTACATTTCCACATACTGTACATCGATTTTCTGTTGTGTTATTGACTGTACGTTTGTTTATCCCATGTGTGACTCTGTGTTGTTGTTTTTGTCGCACTGCTTTGCTTTATCTTGGCCAGGTCACCGTTGTAAATGAGAACTAGTTCTCAACTGGCCGACCTGGTTAAATAAAGGTGAAATAAATAAAATTAAAATGAAAAAAGGCAGTAAGGTAACAGAATGTAGATAAAGTCAAGGGGTCTGAATACTTTCCAAAGGCACTGTATCTTTGGTGTCTCTCTCTGTGTGGTGTTTCACTTCAAATGGAACCCACTTCCAACATGGGGGACTGGAAGGTTTGAACCCACACTGGGGCTTTTATCTCAGAAAAGAGATGAAGGAAGTTCTACATAATGATGGGGGCAGTCAGCTATCTGGAGCCGCTCATTCTAAAGAGATTCAGAAAGAGGTTGGAAGTGCTTTGATTTAGCCTAAAATGGTGATTATCATCCAAGATGATGCAGATTAGAATATCAAAGGTGACACACAGATACATCTTCTCACAGAAACAAAACAGAGAATATATTACACTGTAGCAACAATACAAGAGAAGAGATTGTATTACTTCTAACGTGTTGTCGAGGCCCCAGTGCATTCAACATGACTTTGAGATGACACGGGGGCTAGCGTTAGCATGAGCGATACCTGCAGCTGGCTGCCCATCTATGATGTTAATTGCGTCAGCCAACGAATCAGTCTCCATATCAGCACTGTGTTGATGAGCTGTATCTCCCCGTGGCGGGAGGCTTCGTGGTCCAGAAACATTTACTGGCACCGTGGGCGAAATGAAAATGAAAAGATGAAAAACAAAAGACTCCATGTCAGGAGGAGTGGGAGTCAACAGAGACACTAAAGGTGTTACGAAACTTACGACAACAACCATCGCAAATACACTCTGTACACAACATGTTGCTTTGAAACAGAACAGAATGACACAGTGTCATGTTATGTGATAACATTATGCTCCAGCCTTCAGGGGGATGATATATACTACCAGTCAATAATTTGGACACACCTACGCATGAATAGGTTTTTCTTTATTTTAACTATTTTCTACATTGTAGAATAATAGTGAAGACATCAAAACTATGACATAACACACATGGAATCATGTAGTAACCAAAAAAGTGTTAAACCAATCAAAATATATGTTATATTTAAGATTCTTCCAGTAGCCACTCTTTGCCTTGATGACAGCTTTGTAAACTCTTGGACTTCTCGCAACCAGTTTCATGGTGAACGCTTTTTCAACAGTCATGAAGGAGTTCCCACATATGCTGATTACTTGGTGGCTGCTTTTCCTTCACTCTGCGGTCCAACTCATCCCAAACCATCTCAATTGGGTTGAAGTCGGGTGATTGTGGAGTCCAAGTCATCTGATGCAGCACTCCATCACTCTCCTTCTTGGTCAAATAACCCTTACACAGCCTGGAGGTGTGTTGGGTCATTGTCCTGTTGAAAAAAAAATTATAGTCCCACTAAGCACAAACCAGATGGGATGGCGTATCGCTGCAGAATGCTGTGGTAGCCAAGCTGGTTAAGTGTGCCTTGAATTCTAAATAAATCACAGACAGTGTCACCAGCAATGCACCCCCACACCATCATACCTACACCTCCATGCTTCACGGTGGGAACCACACATGCAGAGATCATCCGTTCACCTACTCTGCGTCTTACAAACACACGGCGGTTGGAACCAAAAATCTAAAATTTGGACTCATCAGACCAAAGGACAGATTAACATCCGGTCTAATGTCCATTGCTCGTGTTTCTTGGCCTAAGCAAGTCTCTTTTTCTTATTGGTGTCCGTTAGTAGGAGTTTCTTTGCAGCAATTCAACCACGAAGGCCTGATTCACACAGTCTCCTCTGAACAGTTGATGTTGAGATGTGTCTGTTACTTGAACTCTGTGAAGCATTTATTTGGGCTGCAATCTGAGGTGCAGTTAACTCTAATGAACTTGTCCTCTGCAGCAGAGGTAACTCTGGGTCTTCCTTTCCTGTGGCGGTCATCATGAGAGCCAGTTTCATCATAGCGCTTGATGGTTTTTGTGACTGCACTTGAAGAAACTTTAAAAGTTCTTGACATTTTCAGGATTGACTGACCTTCATATCTAAAAGTAATGATGGACTGTTGTTTCTCTTTGCTCATTTGAGCTATTCTTGCCATAATATGGACTTGGTATTTTACCAAATAGGGCTATCTTCTGTATAGCCCCCCTACCTTGTCACAGCACAACTGATTGGCTCAGTTGAAATACATTTCACAAATTAACTTCTAACAAGGCATAACTGTTAAAACTTCTCTAGGATAGGGGGCAGCATTTTCACATTTGGATGAAAAGAATACCCAAATTCAACTACCAGCTACTCATCCCCAGAAGATAAGATA
>NC_074671.1:60923031-61008031 GCF_029448725.1 Salvelinus fontinalis
CCTTTTATTCTCTATGTTGGTTAGGTCGGGGTGTGACTAGGGTGGGTGATCTAGTGTGTTTATATCTATGTTGGCCTGGTATGGTTCCCAATCAGAGGCAGCTGTTTATCGTTGTCTCTGATTGGGGATCATATTTAGGCAGCCATTTCCCCACAGTTTTTTTGTGGGATCTTGTTTTGAGTTAGTGCATGTAGCACCGCTTATGTTACGGTTCGTTGTTTGTTTCTTTTTTTTCACAAAATAAAGATGTGGAACTCAGAGCACGCTGCGCCTTGGTCCGTCTCTACACACGACCATGACAGTTGAAATGTAATGTTAGGCCACAGTCAAATCCGTCGATTTTACTTAACCGTGGGAAAAGCAGACATTAGATAAACACTGTACCACAATGTGACTTTGATTGAACTGAGACTGAAGAAGGGAAAGAACTGTTGGAAATGAGAATGAATAGACTGGTAGTGGGTACATTCCTCTCTGCCCTGTGCATCTGTGACCATCATTTGAGATAATGACGGCATCCCAGTAGGACCAATCAGTGCGAAGTGAATCAGAATTGATTTAGTGCATTAATTACCGGCCAGTGTCACGGACAATATTTTACAAACTGATAAGCAAAAGACGCACCAAGGGATGGTTTTGATGAATAGCGAGAGTTCAGTGCACGGGGGCACGTTTACGGTCGTAGGTTTTAATTTAACGGTAATCACTTTCAGGCGCCTGTAGGAGCAGCAAGGGTTTAATTTCACCTCAGGGACCCCTGCTCTGCACTTTGTCTGATGTGATCAGGCAGACACACATATACATACACACCTAAGGGGGCTGGTTGGCGCAGCTATAGGAGGACGGATTAATTGTAATGGCTGGAATGGAATAAATGAAATGGTATGAAACACATCAAATATATTACTCCAGTTTTACTCCAGTCCAATACTTCCTGTCACGTTCATTATAGTGATGAGACCAAAGCGCAGCGTGATTTGAGTACATCTTCTTTAATGAAGAAAGAACACTGAACTAACTATACAAAAACAACAAAACGAATGTGCAACTATATAATAATAGTGCTGACAGGCAACTAACAATAGACAACCAACCCACAAAATACTCAAGGAATATGGCTGCCTAAATATGGTTCCCAATCAGAGACAACGATAAACAGCTGTCTCTGATTGAGAACCAATCTAGGCAACCATAGACATAATACAACACCTAGACTAGTAACAACCCCATAAACATACAAAAACCCTAGACAGGACAAAAAACATATATCACCCTTGTCACACCCTGACCTGACCAACAATAATAAAGAAAACAAAGAATACTAAGGTCAGGGCGTGAGAATTCCATTGCAGACATTACAATGAACCTATCCTCCTATAGTGCCTTCCACCAGCCTCCACTGACACAAGGTTCAGTTCTAATGGGGCCAACAGGTCACCACATCATCTCTATCAGGTTCAGTTCTAATGGGCCAACAGGTCACCACATCATCTCTATCAGGTTCAGTTCTAATGGGCCAACAGGTCACCACATCATCTCTATCAGGTTCAGTTCTAATGGGCCAACAGGTCACCACATCATCTCTATCAGGTTCAGTTCTAATGGGGCCAAAAGGTCACCACATCATCTCTATCAGGTTCAGTTCTAATGGGGCCAAAAGGTCACCACATCATCTCTATCAGGTTCAGTTCTAATGGGGTCAACATCTCACCACATCATCTCTATCAGGTTCAGTTCTAATGGGGCCAAGAGGTCACCACATCATCTCTATCAGGTTCAGTTCTAATGGGGCCAAGAGGTCACCACATCATCTCTATCAGGTTCAGTTCTAATGGGGCCAACAGGTCACCACATCATCTCTATCAGGTTCAGCTCTAATGGGGCCAAAAGGTCACCACATCATCTCTATCAGGTTCAGCTCTAATGGGGCCAACAGGTCACCACATCATCTCTATCAGGTTCAGTTCTAATGGGGCCAAAAGGTCACCACATCATCTCTATCAGGTTCAGCTCTAATGGGGCCAACAGGTCACCACATCATCTCTATCAGGTTCAGTTCTAATGGGGCCAACAGGTCACCACATCATCTCTATCAGGTTCAGCTCTAATGGGGCCAACAGGTCACCACATCATCTCTATCAGGTTCAGCTCTAATGGGGCCAACAGGTCAACACATCATCTCTATCAGGTTCAGCTCTAATGGGGTCAACAGGTCACCCCATCATCTCTATCAGGTTCAGTTCTAATGGGGCCAACAGGTCACCACATCATCTCTATCAGGTTCAGTTCTAATGGGGCCAACAGGTCACCACATCATCTCTATCAGGTTCAGCTCTAATGGGGCCAACAGGTCACCACATCATCTCTATCAGGTTCAGCTCTAATGGGGCCAACAGGTCACCACATCATCTCTATCAGGTTCAGCTCTAATGGGGCCAAAAGGTCAACACAGCTTGGAGGTCAAGAGACCCACAGACCCCCGTAATGAGCATCAGCACAGCAAATTAAGAAACACCCCGGGGAGTGTACACTCACATACTGCACACTCACATACAGCACACTCACATACTGTACACCCACATACTGTACACTCACATACAGCACACTCACATACTGTACACTCACATACTGCACACTCACATACTGCACACTCACATACTGCACAAATACATACTGCACACATACATACTGCACAAATACATACTGCACACACACATACTGCACACCCACATACTGCACACACACATACTGCACACTCACATACTGCACACACACATACTGCACACACACATACTGCACACACACATACTGCACACTCACATACTGTACACTCACATACTGCACACTCACATACTGCACACTCACATACTGTACACCCACATACTGTACACCCACATACTGCACACTCACATACTGTACACTCACATACTGCACACACACATACTGCACACACACATACTGCACACTCACATACTGTACACTCACATACTGCACACTCACATACTGCACACACACATACTGCACACACACATACTGCACACACACATACTGCACACTCACATACTGTACACTCACATACTGCACACTCACATACTGCACACCCACATACTGCACACACACATACTGCACACTCACATACTGCACACACACATACTGCACACACACATACTGCACACTCACATACTGCACACACACATACTGCACACACACATACTGCACACTCACATACTGTACACTCACATACTGCACACACACATACTGCACACACACATACTGCACACACACATACTGCACACTCACATACTGCACACTCACATACTGCACACCCACATACTGCACACTCACATACTGCACACTCACATACTGCACAAATACATACTGCACACTCACATACTGCACACACACATACTGCACACTCACATACTGCACACTCACATACTGCACACTCACTTACTGCACACACACATACTGCACACTCACATACTGCACAAATACATACTGCACACACACATACTGCACACCCACATACTGCACACTCACATACTGCACACTCACATACTGCACACTCACTTACTGCACAAATACATACTGCAGACACACATACTCCACACTCACATACTGCACACATACATGCTGCACACACACACACATTCTTCACACACACATACTGCAGACACACATACTGCACACTCACATCCACATACTGCACACACGCATACTGCACACATACATGCTGCACACACACATACTGCACACACACATACTGCACACACACATACTGCACACTCACATACTGCACACTCACATCCACATACTTCACACACGCATACTGCACACATACATACTTCACACTCACATACTGCACACACATACTGCACACACAGATACTGCACACACCCACATACTGCACACCCACATACTGTACACACACACATACTGTACACACACATATTCCATTTGAGACAGCTCGTCCCAGTGGTATTGACAATGTGCATTGACTCCTCCAACCAATCTATAGTAAAGGCCCAGTGCAGTCAAAAATGTGATTCACCTGTGTTTTGTATGTATATTTCCATACTATGAGGTTGGAAAAATAACTGTGAAATTTATAATAATGTATTTTTAGTATAAGTGCTATTTGAAACGAAAGCCTGAAAATCCTCCCATCATTGTTTTTATTTATTTAACTAGGCAAGTCAGTTAAGAACAAATTCTTATTTTCAATGACGGCCTAAGAACAGTGGGTTAACTGCCTTGTTCAGGGGCAGAACAAAATATTTTTACCTTGCAGGCTCTGGGATTCGATGTAGCAACCATTCGATTACTGGCTCAATGCTCTAACCACTAGGCTACCTGCCGACCCGAAGTGATTTGATATTGAGATGAAAACGGCTGCATTGGACCTTTAACAAAGTCAGCAGTTAACTTCTTGAGAATACAGGGGGTGCTGTTTTCGCATTAGCATAATTTCCTCTACAGATTAAACTGCCTCTTATTCAATTATTGCTCTTACTATATGCATATAATTAATAACCTTGGATAGAAAACAATCTATAGTTTCTAAAACCGTTTCAATTTTGTCTCTGAGTGAAACAGAAGTCATTTGACAGCACTTTCCCTGACCAAGAAGAAGAACGCAAGATGTGTATGCTCGCTTCAACGCTCTGCCTATATATGGTCACGCCACCTATGACCCGAAACACACTTCATTCGTCTTCCTCTGGGTGTCAAGAGGACGTCAGAGGAGAAATTTTTTGTTTATCTTGTACTGACGTGAATTAAGACCTATTTCTTTGGCGTGACCGACAACTTCCGGTTCTCTGAATCGCGCGATTTGGAGGTGCGATTGTCTACTGTTTTGCTGCCGTTACGGATGAAAACTATCTCCGTCTCGAAGTTTGTTTGATACATGTGACCATATCATCTTAATGTATGTTTTTTCAATATAGTTTAATCAGATTATTTGAATTTTTTCGGGAATTTTGCCGTGTTCCGTTCTGTGAGTTTTTTTTACTTTGGACAGAACCGTGCCAGTCGACCAGTACCTATGCAAAATGAAGAGGGAAAGTTGCCATTATGAATGGATTGAACGACTCATCAGGACTAAGGACACCTTGATCAACATTCTGATGAAAGATCAGCAATAGTAAGACCCAATTTACGATGTTATTTCATATATCTGTCGTGCATGTGAACTGGTCGGGGGCGCCCAGCTGGTTCTGGCTGGCGTGGCTATGCTAATTTAGCGCTACATTTTGTTTTCGCTATAAAACATTTAATAAATCAGAAATATTGTTTGGATTCACCAGATGTTGGGCTTTCAATATCTGTACGCTGTGTATTTTTTCTGAAATGTTTTAAGACAAGTAATTAGTTATATGACGTTGGTCTCTGTAATTGTTCTGGCTGCGTCGGCACTATTTCAGATTGCAGCTGCAATGTAGAACTGTGATTTATACCTGAAAAATGCACATTTTGCAAAAAAAAAATATGCTATACCATAAATATGTTATCAGACTGTCATCTTATGAAGTTGTTTCTTGGTTAGTGGCTATATATATTTTTATTTAGTCGAATTAGTGATAGCTACTGACGCAGGAAAAAACTGTTGGAGTAAAAAAATTGTGTCTTTTGCTAACGTGTTTAGCTAATAGATTTACATATTGTGTCTTCCCTGTAAAACATTATAAAAATCTGAAATGGTGGCTTTATTCACAGGATCTGTATCTTTCATTAGGTGTCTTGGACTTGTGATTTAATGATATTTAGATGCTACTATTTAATTGTGACGCTATGCTAGCGATGCTAATCAGTGTGGGGGGGTGGGGGGTGCTCCCGGACCCGGGGTAGGTGCTCGGTAGAGGTTAATATCCAGATGAGTCACTGTGATAATGATATGACTGTGGTTCTGCTCCTAGATATGTTTAATGGAGACAAGGTACTGAGATGATTGACAGGCATAACATTTAGTTGTTATGTAGCCATCGTTGTTAACGTGCTGCTAACGTACACTACATAATGTGTAGGAAGGCTGGTTTCCTCACGGCCAACGGTTTCACTAGTCAATAAGATGGGAGGATGTTTCATTGTAATGTTGTCTGTCTGGTTGTCCCTCTGTCCGGGTTGATGTCATTCCCCCAGGCCCTTCAGGACAGAAACACCAACACACAGGGTAGTATAGGGACATCCACACTGACAGGGACCAGGACAATGTCAGAATCACTGCATCTCAACACTTCTAAACCAACTCTCAGATCAACTCATTTATGCATGGAACTTTGCCATCCAGACCTGGGCCAAAATAGTTACTCATTTTACTGTAATATTTCTTTCGTTTTTTAATTAGACACAAATAAAACGTATGTTATGTCATTATTTCATTTGAGTACACCTGTAGGCCTATTGTATCGGTGGTCAATGTAGCCTCAGAGGACACAACCCCAATCATGATCTGGAAACCTTCCATGGTTTATCTCATATTGAGGTCATGGAAGATTACCCGAGCGAAGTTAAGTCTTGATGTCGAGTGTTGATGAGGTCATGGCCATCTCACTCCTAGTGCCACCGCTCCACCACTGTGTTGTCCTCTATCCTCCTCTGTTTTTTTTCTCTTTCTACATGTTGTATGGCAGACATGGTCAAACACTTCAATGTGAACAGGGGCTGAAATACAGAGTGCACACATATATTCCACCAGACTACACTGAAAAGAGAGAGGAGGGGGGAGACAGATGACAGATAGAGAGAGAGAGGGGGGGAGACAGATAGAGAGAGAGGGGGGGAGACAGAGAGAGAGGGAGAGGGGGGAGGGAGAGATACTCAGAGAGTGAGAGGAGAGAGAGACAGACAGACAGACAGACAGACAGACAGACAGACAGACAGACAGACAGACAGACAGAGCGAGTGCTATACAAATTGATGGAAAGTGGTCCTGGGGAAAAACATACAACATTATAAAATCCATTTACACAAAAAACACATTTCTTTCCATAGGGCCGTGGGTTGAGACGGGATGCAGCTTAAGCCCCACCCTCTTTAACATATATATCAACGAATTGGCGAGTGCACTAGAACAGTCTGCAGCACCCGGCCTCACCCTACTAGAATCTGAAGTCAAATGTCTACTGTTTGCTGATGATGGTAATCAAGCCATCATTTCTGATTTTTTAAATGTTTTACAGGGAAGACACAATATGTAAATATATTAGCTAACCACGTTAGCAAAAGACACCACTTCCATACTCCACCATTTTTTTTACTCCATCAGTAGCTATCACAAATTCGGCCAAATAAAGATATAAATAGCCACTAACCAAGAAACAACCTCATCAGATGACAGTCTGATAACATATTTATTGTATAGCATAGGCTTTGTTAGAAAAATGTGCATATTTCAGGTATAAACCATAGTTTACATTGCAGCTACATTCAGAAATTGCACCGAAAGCAGCCATAATATTTACAGACACCAACGTCAAATACCTAATTACTCATCATAAAACATTTCTGAAAAATACATAGTGTACAGCAAATGAAAGACAGGCATCTTGTGATGCCAGCCAATATTTCCGATTTATTAAGTGTTTTACAGCGAAAACAAAAGGTAGCATTATATTAGCTTAGCACAATAGCCAGAAACACTTGGGCGCCTGCGACTACGACAGATATATGAAATAACATCATAAATTGGGTCTTACTTTTGCTGATCTTTCATCGGAATGTTGAACAAGGTGTCCTTTGTCCAGATGAGTCGTTGTTTGGATTCAGAATGGCAACTTTCTCTCTCCATTTAGCAAGCACGCTAGCCGGTTTGCACGGATCTCTCCATGTAAACAAACGGAAGAGAACGGAACACGGCAAAACTCCCGAAAAAATGTCAATAATCTGATGAAACTATATTGAAAAAACATACTTTACGATGATATGGTGACATGTATCAAATAAAATCAAAGCCGGAAATAATAGTCGCCTATAACGTCAGCAAAACAAAAGGCAACCCCACTGTCCAAATTGCGTTCTTCAGAGTACCGGAAATGGGGTACACGTCATTCCAAGAGGATTTATTCCATCCCAGATCGAGATAATCACCTCATTTCTTCTCTCACCGCATCTTGACATCCAGAGGAAGGTGTATGAAGTGTACGTAGACTCTTACGTTCATTGCCCATGTATAGGCATGAAGTTGAACAGAGCATCGATTTCAGACTTTGAACTTCCGGGTCAGGAAAAGTGCTGCAGAATGAGTTCTGTTTCACTCAGAGAAATAATTCAAACGGTTTTAGAAACTAGAGAGTGTTTTCTATCCAATAGTAATAATAATATGCATATTGTACGAGCAAGAATTGAGTACGAGGCCGTTTGAAATGGACACATTTTATCAGGCTACTCAATACTGCCCCTTGCAGCCATAAGAAGTTAAAGCCTATATCGAATAAAAACAGAGCCGGATATAACTAGAAGCTAAAACGGGAGCTTCTAAAACGACATGCCAATGTCCTTAGTGCGTCAGCGCAAAGAATCAAAAGAAGGGACACCTCGATTCCAATCCATTTATAGACTTCCTGATCTGCGTAGAGACTCCATTTCAAGGTCCTCTATTCGCTGACACACAGGGGAAGGCGTATGCAGTGCATCTCAACCAATAGAAGACAGGCAAAGTTATACACAGGTCTGAGAACAGCTTGGAAAAATCTGCATTTCTCAACTCCACATAGGGAAATTGCTCTAAGTCCAGTTCTGTTTCACTTACAGAAATAATTCAAACGGTTTTAGAAACTAGAGAGTGTTTTCTATCCAATAGTAATAATAATATGCATATTGTACGAGCAAGAATTGAGAACGAGGCAGTTTAATTTGGGAACACCAAGAAAAAAATAGTGCTAACAGCTCCCCCTATTGACAAGAAGTTTTTAAATTCTACAACCACCTAAAAGGAAGCGATTCCCAAACCTTCCATAACAAAGCCATAACCTACAGAGAGATGAACCTGGAGAAGAGTCCCCTAAGCAAGCTGGTCCTGGGGGTCTGTTCACAAACACAAACAGACCCTAATTGTGTTGCTGTCCTGGGGCTCTGTGGGGTGTGTTTGTGTTTGTGAACAGAGCCCCAGGACAGCAACACAATTAGACACAACCAAATCATGAGAAAACAAAAAGACCTGTTGGCACAAGAAAAGGGCAACCAGTGAAGAACAAACACCATTGTAAATACTACCCATATTTATGTTCATTTATTTTCCATTTTGTACTTTAACTATTTGCACATCGTTACAACACTGTATATAGACATAATATGACATATTAATAGACATAATGTGACAAAAAATGACATATGAAACTCTGAAAGATGGCGCCGGGGGGGTTGTTATTTTATTGGCTCTTAACCAATAGTGTGATTTTGTTCGTTTTTTCACATTGTTTGTAACTTATTTTGTACATAATGTTGTTGCTACCGTTTCCCGTGACCTAAAAGAGCTTGTGGACATTAGAACTGCAATTTCTCACCTCGAATTGGACAAAGAATTTTTCTTTAATGAGTCGGATGGGAAGGATATACTCCAAACACACAAACAGGCCCTCATCCACTTCATTTGATGGAGAAAGAAACCGAGATTTCGTGGAAAGAGATAGGGGTGCCATGTGAGGATCAGTGGCTAATCTGCCTTTGCCATCCATACTGCTAGCTAATGTTCAATCGCTGGAAAATAAATGGGACAAACTGAAAGCACGTATATCCCACCAACGGGACATTAAAAACTGTAATATCTTATGTTTCACCTAGTCGTGGCTGAACGCCGATATTCATAACATACAGCTGGCGGGTAATACACTCTATCGGCAGGATAGAACAGCAGCCTCTGGTAAGACACGGGGCGAGGACCTATGCATATTTGTTAGAGCTGGCGGGTTATACACTCTATCGGCAGGATAGAACAGCAGCCTCTGGTAAGACACGGGGCGAGGGCCTATGCATATTTGTAAACAACAGCTGGTGCTCGATATCTAAGGAAGTCACAAGACTTTGCTCGCCTGAGGTAGAGTATCTCACGAAAAGCTGTAGACCACACTACAGGCTGTAGACACTACACTACAGGCTGGTCATGGCTCACATCAACACCATTATTCCAGAAACTCTAGACCCTGTCACGTCTTCTTCTGCTTCTCCCTTACGGCGTGCGGCGTCGCCAGAATACTAACCACCGGTCCTTAGATTAATCATTACGCGCACCTGTTAATCATTATGATTCACACCTGGACTTCATTACCATCATCATTTCCTGCCCTTTATATGTCCCTCCCTTTTGTTTTCTCACCAGTTGGTATTGTTCTTGTTTACTGGCGTGTAGCCTTATGGAATTGTCTCATTACTGGTTTTGTTGTTTTATTAAACGTTTCACTTGCACCTGCTTCCCGACTCACAGCTCCGTTATTACAGACCCACTCCAATTTGCATACGGCCCCAACAGATCCACAGATGATGCAATCTCTATTGCACTCCACACTGACCTTTCACACCTGCACAAAAGGAAGACCTATGTGAGAATGCTATTCATTGACTACAGCTCAGCATTCAACACCATAGTGCCCTCAAAGTTCATCACTAAGCTAAGGACCCTGGGACAAAACACCTCCCTCTGCAACTGGATCCTGGACTTCCTGACGGGCCGCTCCCAGGTGGTAAGGGTAGGTAACAACACATCCGCCATGCTGATCCTCAACACGGGAGCCCCTCAGGGGTGCGTGCTCAGTCCCCTCCTGTACTCCCTGTTCACTCATGACTGCACGGCCAGGCATGACTCCAACACCATCATTAAGTTTGTTGATAACACAACAGTGGTAGGCCTGATCACCGACAACGATGAGACAGCCTATAGGGTGCAGGTCAGAGACCTGACTGTATGGTGCAAGGACAACAACCTCTCCCTCAAAGTGATCAAGACAAAGGAGATGATTGTGGACTACAGGAAAAGGAGGACCAAGCACGTCCCCATTCTCATCGACGGGGCTGCAGTGGAGCAGGTTGAGAGCTTCAAGTTCCTTGGCGTCCACATCACCAACAAACTAACATGGTCCAAGCACACCAAGACAGTCGAGAAGAGGGCATGACAAAACCTATTCCCTCTCAGGAGACTGAAAAGATTTGGCATGGGTCCTCAGCTCCTCAAAAGGTTTTACAGCTGCACCATCGAGAGCATCCTGACTGGTTGCATCACTGCCTGGTATGGCAACTGCTCGGCCTCCGACCAGACTATTTGCATTGCCCCCCCACCCCCTCTTCTACGCTGCTGCTACTCTCTATTATTATCTATGCATAGTCACTTTAATAACTCTACCTACATGTACATATTACCTCAATTACCTCAACCCCAGTGTCCCCGCACATTGACTCTGTACCAGTACCCCCTGTATGTAGCCCCGCTATTGTTATTTACTGCTGCTCTTTAATTATTTGTTATTCTTATCTCTTACTTTTTATTGCTATTTTCCTAAAACTGCATTGTTGGTTAAGGGCTTGTAAGTAAGCATTTCACTGTAAGGTCAACAGCTGCTGTATTCTGCACATGTGACAAATACAATTTGATTTGATTTGATTTAATATGACATTTGTAATGTATTCATTATTTTGGAACTTCTGTGAGCGTAATGTTCACTTTTGTTTATTATGTACTTCGCTTGCTTTGGCAATGTTAACATATGTTTCCCATGCCAATGAATCCCTTAAATTGAAATTGAGCGAGAGAGAGAGAGAGAGAGAGAGAGAGAGAGAGAGAGAGAGAGAGAGAGAGAGAGAGAGAGAGAGAGAGAGAGAGAGAGAGAGAGAGAGAGAGAGAGAGAGAGAGAGAGAGAGAGAGACTGAGAGAGAGAGAGAGACTGAGAGAGAGAGAGAGACAGACTGAGAGAGAGAGAGAGAGAGAGAGAGAGACAGACTGAGAGAGAGAGAGACTGAGAGAGAGAGAGAGACAGACTGAGAGAGAGAGAGAGAGAGAGACAGACTGAGAGAGAGAGAGAGAGAGAGAGACAGACTGAGAGAGAGAGAGAGAGAGAGAGACAGACTGAGAGAGAGAGAGAGAGAGAGACAGACTGAGAGAGAGAGAGAGAGAGACAGACTGAGAGAGAGAGAGAGAGAGACAGACTGAGAGAGAGAGAGAGAGAGACAGACTGAGAGAGAGAGAGAGAGAGACAGACTGAGAGAGAGAGAGAGAGAGAGAGACAGACTGAGAGAGACAGAGAGAGAGAGAGAGACAGACTGAGAGAGACAGAGAGAGAGAGAGAGACAGAGAGAGAGAGAGAGACAGAGAGAGAGAGAGAGACAGAGAGAGAGAGAGACAGAGAGACAGAGAGAGAGAGAGACAGAGAGAGAGAAAGAGACAGAGAGACAGAGAGAGAGAGAGACAGAGAGAGAGAGAGAGACAGAGAGACAGAGAGAGAGAGAGAGACAGAGAGACAGAGAGACAGAGAGAGAGAGAGAGACAGAGAGACAGAGAGAGAGACAGAGACAGATAGAGAGAAAACACTGTTTTGAAGAAGGACAATTCCCCCCGTTTCCTTCCTCTCCTCATCAGCATTCATCTCCTCACAAATAATCACCAAGAACAATGAAGCATAAGGAGCTCTATTTTATTCCCCTGGTGTTTATCCACTCCTGCAACGAGAGGGAAGAGTATATAATCACCCAACCATTAACACGTTTAAGAATGGAGGGGGTCGTGCCACCATGCTATCTAGAGGAGGGGAGCAAGCGCTAACAAAGTGCTAATTTTGGCATATTATAAAGAGCTGTAATTATGCTAACGCTCGTGCGCCAAGGCTAACGCTAGCCTCCTGTGCCAGGCGACAGCCCCAGCCATTTATCCCTCATTCTTTCAGGGCAGAGGCTAACGAAACGTTAGCGTTAGCCCGGGAATGCTTAGACCCCCTCTCGCTAATCATCGCTAATGCTAACTCCCCTCTTCAACCTCAGCTCTCTGGTGCAGGTGGGGTTATTCTGTGAGAGGATTTTGCCTACACAATTTAGCGACACTGGAGCACATAATATCTTTGAGTAGAGAGAGAGGATAGAAGAGAGAAAGACTTTAGAAGAGAGGAGCAGAGGGGTCAATTGCTTTCACCCCCTTCTCTATCTGTCCTTTCTCTCTGGCTCTTGATTTAAATGAGTTCCCCCGGCGGTGCTCTGAGGTGGAGAGGGACGAGGGCTCTATTCAGACACACCCAGAGGGCAGAGCCCAGCTACTTACCCAGAGCCAACGACCAAGATGACTTTGTATTGCTTTGGAGAACTACTCACAAAGGGAGCTAGAGTGGACAACAAGCTGACGGGGAATGGTGTTATGTAAGGCATTAAATGTGCAGTGGAAACACCAGCAGCATTGAGGGTCTGAGAGGGATATGAGGAAAAGGTAAGAGGAGTGGAAGGACAGCTACAGGAACAGGAACAGATGAGTAGAGAGGAAATGGAGGGAGATTGTTCCTTCTTCAAAGCCTTGTTTTCTCTTTCTCTCTCTCGTCTATGCACTCTCGCTTTCTTTTATGCTCTCTCTCTCTCTCTCTCTCTCTCTCTCTCTCTCTCTCTCTCTCTCTCTCTCTCTCTCTCTCTCTCTCTCTCTCACCTTCCTGGATCATAATTGCGGAGGCACATTAGCACTCAGCGAGGGGAGCCACGTTGACATGGGCTGTGTGTGATTAGTACTGGGAGTCTCTCCTTCTCTCCCTCCGTCCCTTTCTCTCTCCTGGGCTGGTATTCTCTCCTGTTCTCCTAAAATAAAAACATGTAAAGAGTCTGTCTGTCTCAGTCGTGTGTGTGTGTGTGTGTGTGTGTGTGTGTGTGTGTGTGTGTGTGTGTGTGTGTGTGTGTGTGTGTGTGTGTGTGTGTGTGTGTGTGTGTGTGTGTGTGTGTGTGTGTGTGTGTGTGTGTGTGTGTGTGTGTGTGTGTGTGTGTGTGTGTGTTAGTGCGTTTGTGTGTGTGTGAGGGGGTAGCTGGTGCCTGTGGGAGAGGGGATGTGTGGAGTGGAGTGTGTGTGTGTGTGTGTGCGCGTGCTTGCGTGTGTGTGCGTGCGTGTGCATGCTTGCATGTGAGTGTGAGAGAGGGTGGGAGAGAGGGTGGGTGGAGTGTGTGTGTCAGTGTGTGTGTGTGTGTGTATATACACTGCTCAAAAAAAATAAAGGGAACACTAAAACAACACAATGTAACTCCAAGTCAATCACACTTCTGTGAAATCAAACTGTCCACTTAGGAAGCAACACTGATTGACAATAAATTTCACATGCTGTTGTGCAAATGGAATAGACAACAGGTGGAAATTATAGGCAATTAGCAAGACACCCCCAAGAAAGGAGTGGTTCTGCAGGTGGTGACCACAGACCACTTCTCAGTTCCTATGCTTCCTTGCTGATGTTTTGGTCACTTTTGAATGCTGGCGGTGCTTTCACTCTAGTGGTAGCATGAGACGGAGTCTACAACCCACACAAATGGCTCAGGTAGTGCAGCTCATCCAGGATGGCACATCAATGCGAGCTGTGGCAAGAAGTTTTGCTGTGTCTGTCAGCGTAGTGTCCAGAGCATGGAGGCGCTACCAGGAGACAGGCAAGTACATCAGGAGACGTGGAGGAGGCCGTAGGAGGGCAACAACCCAGCAGCAGGACCGCTACCTCCGCCTTTGTGCAAGATTGGCAAATTCGCCACTGGCGCCCTGTGCTCTTCACAGATGAAAGCAGGTTCACACTGAGCACATGTGACAGATGTGACAGAGTCTGGAGACGCCATGGAGAACGTTCTGCTGCCTGCAACATCCTTCAGCATGACCGGTTTGGCGGTGGGTCAGTCATGGTGTGGGGTGGCATTTCTTTGGGGGGCCGCACAGCCCTCCATGGGCTCGCCAGAGGTAGCCTGACTGCCATTAGGTACCGAGATGAGATCCTCAGACCCCTTGTGAGACCGTATGCTGGTGTGGTTGGCCCTGGGTTCCTCCTAATGCAAGACAATGCTAGACCTCATGTGGCTGGAGTGTGTCAGCAGTTCCTGCAAGAGGAAGGCATTGATGCTATGGACCGCCCGTTCCCCAGACCTGAATCCAATTGAGCACATCTGGGACATCATGTCTCGCTCCATCCACCAACGCCACGTTGCACCACAGACTGTCCAGGAGTTGGCGGATGCTTTAGTCCAGGTCTGAGAGGAGATCCCTCAGGAGACCATCCGCCACCTCATCAGGAGCATGCCCAGGCGTTGTAGGGAGGTCATACAGGCACGTGGAGGCCACACACACTACTGAGCCTCATTTTGACTTGTTTTAAGGACATTACATCAAAGTTGGATCAGCCTGTAGTGTGGTTTTCCACTTTAATTTTGAGTGTGACTCCAAATCCAGACCTCCATGGGCTGATAAATTTGATTTCCATTGATCATTTTTGTGTGATTTTGTTGTCAGCACATTCAACTATGTAAAGAAAAAAGTATTTCATAAGAATAGTTCATTCATTCAGATGTAGGATGTGTTATTTTAGTGTTCCCTTTATTTTTTTGAGCAGTGTATATATATATATATCCGCATCCTGGATGGATCTGCGTTTATTGAAGAGTCAACCAGGCTAGGTGACATCATTAACAACCACTTGGCCACGTGACTCCACTCTGCCACTGAGACATCACAGGGGAATGTGTCACTCCGACATCCTCTGGCTTCAGGAAGACATGAACAACACCAGCCTCAAACACTAGTCAGAGTGTACCCCTACAGTACAATAGACAGGTAGCAGGTAGAGGTTGGTCCTAACCACAGATCTAGCCCCAACCATAACATGAACCATGAGGGGGATGAAATAGTATCTGCTATAGGCCTCCCGAGTGGCGCAGCAGTCTAAGGCATCACTACAGATACGGGTTCGATCCCGGGCTGTGTCGCAGCCGGCTGCGACCGGGACACCCATGTGACGCAATTGGCCCAGCGTCGTCCGGGTTAGGGGAGAGTTTGGCCTGTCGGGATGTACAAAAAAAAAATAAAATAAATCCATAAAAACAAAAATAATAATAATATCTGCTTTAACAGTGGTTCAGCCCAGACCAGGGGTGTCAAACTGAATGTATGTCCTATTGGTTCAGCTCAGACCAGGGGTGTCAAACTGAATGTATGTCCTATTGGTTCAGCTCAGACCAGGGGTGTCAAACTGAATGTGTGTCTTATTGGTTCAGCCCAGACCAGGGGTGTCAAACTGAATGTATGTCTTATTGGTTCAGCCCAGACCAGGGGTGTCAAACTCAATGTGTGTCTTATTGGTTCAGCCCAGACCAGGGGTGTCAAACTCAATGTATGTCCTATTGGTTCAGCCCAGACCAGGGGTGTCAAACTCAATGTATGTCTTATTGGTTCAGCCCAGACCAGGGGTGTCAAACTGAATGTGTGTCCTATTGGTTCAGCTCAGACCAGGGGTGTCAAACTGAATGTATGTCTTATTGGTTCAGCCCAGACCAGGGGTGTCAAACTCAATGTGTGTCTTATTGGTTCAGCCCAGACCAGGGGTGTCAAACTGAATGTATGTCTTATTGGTTCAGCCCAGACCAGGGGTGTCAAACTGAATGTGTGTCTTATTGGTTCAGCCCAGACCAGGGGTGTCAAACTCAATGTGTGTCTTATTGGTTCAGCCCAGACCAGGGGTGTCAAACTGAATGTATGTCTTATTGGTTCAGCCCAGACCAGGGGTGTCAAACTCAATGTGTGTCTTATTGGTTCAGCCCAGACCAGGGGTGTCAAACTCAATGTATGTCCTATTGGTTCAGCCCAGACCAGGGGTGTCAAACTCAATGTATGTCTTATTGGTTCAGCCCAGACCAGGGGTGTCAAACTGAATGTGTGTCCTATTGGTTCAGCTCAGACCAGGGGTGTCAAACTGAATGTATGTCTTATTGGTTCAGCCCAGACCAGGGGTGTCAAACTCAATGTGTGTCTTATTGGTTCAGCCCAGACCAGGGGTGTCAAACTGAATGTATGTCTTATTGGTTCAGCCCAGACCAGGGGTGTCAAACTGAATGTGTGTCTTATTTGTTCAGCCCAGACCAGGGGTGTCAAACTGAATGTATGTCTTATTGGTTCAGCCCAGACCAGGGGTGTCAAACTCAATGTGTGTCTTATTGGTTCAGCCCAGACCAGGGGTGTCAAACTGAATGCATGTCTTATTGGTTCAGCCCAGACCAGGGGTGTCAAACTGAATGTGTGTCTTATTGGTTCAGCCCAGACCAGGGGTGTCAAACTCAATGTGTGTCTTATTGGTTCAGCCCAGACCAGGGGTGTCAAACTGAATGTGTGTCTTATTGGTTCAGCCCAGACCAGGGGTGTCAAACTGAATGTGTGTCTTATTGGCTCAGCCCAGACCAGGGGGTGTCAAACTGAATGTATGTCTTATTGGCTCAGCCCAGACCAGGGGTGTCAAACTGAATGTATGTCTTATTGGTTCAGCCCAGACCAGGGGTGTCAAACTGAATGTATGTCCTATTGGTTCAGCCCAGACCAGGGGTGTCAAACTGAATGTATGTCTTATTGGTTCAGCCAAGACCAGGGGTGTCAAACTGAATGTGTGTCTTATTGGTTCAGCCCAGACCAGGGGTGTCAAACTGAATGTGTGTCTTATTGGGTTAGCTCAGACCAGGGGTGTCAAACTCAATGTGTGTCTTATTGGTTCAGCCCAGACCAGGGGTGTCAAACTCAATGTGTGTCTTATTGGTTCAGCCCAGACCAGGGGTGTCAAACTGAATGTGTGTCTTATTGGTTCAGCCCAGACCAGGGGTGTCAAACTGAATGTATGTCTTATTGGTTCAGCCCAGACCAGGGGTGTCAAACTGAATGTATGTCTTATTGGTTCAGCCCAGACCAGGGGTGTCAAACTGAATGTGTGTCTTATTGGTTCAGCCCAGACCAGGGGTGTCAAACTGAATGTATGTCTTATTGGTTCAGCCCAGACCAGGGGTGTCAAACTGAATGTGTGTCCTATTGGTTCAGCCCAGACCAGGGATGTCAAACTGAATGTGTGTCTTATTGGTTCAGCCCAGACCAGGGGTGTCAAACTCAATGTGTGTCTTATTGGTTCAGCCCAGACCAGGGGTGTCAAACTGAATGTGTGTCTTCTGGTTTTTGTTATTTGTATCCAATTAAGACCAAGACAACCAGGTTTGACACCTGTGGCTTAGACTGTAGATAGAAAAATGAGAGGAAGAGGATATGATGGTCACTCAGATTAACAGGTTCTTATTTACCTCCCTCTGTTGGCAGGAGAGTGTTACTGCTCTAAGGCCTCGTTGGTAGAAGAGTGTTACTGCTCTAAGGCCTCGTTGGTAGGAGAGTGTTACTGCTCTAAGGCCTCGTTGGTAGAAGAGTGTTACTGCTCTAAGGCCTCATTGGTAGAAGAGTGTTATTGCTCTAAGGCCTCGTTGGTAGAAGAGTGTTACTGCTCTAAGGCCTCGTTGGTAGAAGAGTGTTACTGCTCTAAGGCCTCGTTGGTAGGAGAGTGTTATTGCTCTAAGGCCTCGTTGGTAGAAGAGTGTTACTGCTCTAAGGCCTCGTTGGTGGAGAGTGTTACTGCTCTAAGGCCTCGTTGGTAGGAGAGTGTTACTGCTCTAAGGCCTCGTTGGTAGGAGAGTGTTACTGCTCTAAGGCCTCGTTGGTAGAAGAGTGTTATTGCTCTAAGGCCTCGTTGGTGGAGAGTGTTACTGCTCTAAGGCCTCGTTGGTAGGAGAGTGTTACTGCTCTAAGGCCTCGTTGGTGGAGAG
The DNA here is from genome assembly GCF_029448725.1 of Salvelinus fontinalis. NCBI lineage: Eukaryota > Metazoa > Chordata > Actinopteri > Salmoniformes > Salmonidae > Salvelinus > Salvelinus fontinalis. The sequence goes on from NC_074671.1 coordinate 60,941,785, forward strand.
TGTTACTGCTCTAAGGCTTGTTGGTAGGAGAGTGTTACTGCTCTAAGGCCTCGTTGGTAGGAGAGTGTTATTGCTCTAAGGCCTCGTTGGTAGGAGAGTGTTACTGCTATAAGGCCTCGTTGGTAGGAGAGTGTTATTGCTCTAAGGCCTCGTTGGTAGGAGAGTGTTACTGCTCTAAGGCCTCGTTGGTGGAGAGTGTTACTGCTCTAAGGCCTCGTTGGTGGAGAGTGTTACTGCTCTAAGGCTTGTTGGTAGGAGAGTGTTACTGCTCTAAGGCCTCGTTGGTAGGAGAGTGTTATTGCTCTAAGGCCTCGTTGGTAGGAGAGTGTTACTGCTATAAGGCCTCGTTGGTAGGAGAGTGTTATTTCTCTAAGGCCTTGTTGGTAGGAGAGTGTTATTGCTCTAAGGCCTCGTTGCTAGGAGAGTGTTATTGCTCTAAGGCCTCGTTGGTAGGAGAGTGTTACTGCTCTAAGGCCTCGTTGGTAGGAGAGTGTTACTGCTCTAAGGCCTCGTTGGTAGGAGAGTGTTACTGCTCTAAGGCCTCGTTGGTAGGAGAGTGTTACTGCTCTAAGGCCTCGTTGGTAGGAGAGTGTTACTGCTCTAAGGCCTTGTTGGTAGGAGAGTGTTACTGCTCTAAGGCTTCGTTGGTGGAGAGTGTTATTGCTCTAAGGCCTCGTTGGTAGGAGAGTGTTACTGCTCTAAGGCCTCGTTGGTGGAGAGTGTTACTGCTCTAAGGCCTCGTTGGTAGGAGAGTGTTACTGCTCTAAGGCCTCGTTGGTGGAGAGTGTTATTGCTCTAAGGCCTCGTTGGTAGGAGAGTGTTACTGCGCTAAGGCCTCGTTGGTAGGAGAGTGTTACTGCTCTAAGGCCTCGTTGGTAGGAGAGTGTTATTGCTCTAAGGCCTCGTTGGTAGGAGAGTGTTACTGCTCTAAGGCCTCGTTGGTAGGAGAGTGTTACTGCTCTAAGGTCTCGTTGGTAGGAGAGTGTTACTGCTCTAAGGCCTCGTTGGTAGGAGAGTGTTACTGCTCTAAGGCCTCGTTGGTAGGAGAGTGTTACTGCTCTAAGGCCTCGTTGGTAGGAGAGTGTTACTGCTCTAAGGCCTCGTTGGTAGGAGAGTGTTACTGCTCTAAGGCCTCGTTGGTAGAAGAGTGTTACTGCTATAAGGCCTCGTTGGTAGGAGAGTGTTATTGCTCTAAGGCCTCGTTGGTAGGAGAGTGTTACTGCTCTAAGGCCTTGTTGGTAGGAGAGTGTTACTGCTCTAAGGCCTTGTTGGTAGAAGAGTGTTATTGCTCTAAGGCCTCGTTGCTAGGAGAGTGTTACTGCTCTAAGGCTTGTTGGTAGGAGAGTGTTACTGCTCTAAGGCCTTGTTGGTAGGAGAGTGTTATTGCTCTAAGGCCTCGTTGCTAGGAGAGTGAAATTACTCTAAGGCCTTGTTGGTAGGAGAGTGTTACTGCTCTAAGGCCTTGTTGGTAGGAGAGTGTTATTACTCTCTACCACTATGTATTTCTCCTCTCTACCACCATGTATCTCTCCTCTCTACCACCATGTATTTCTCCTCTCTACCACCATGTATCTCTCCTCTCTACCACCATGTATCTCTCCTCTCTACCACCATGTATCTCTCCTCTCTACCACCATGTATCTCCTCTCTAACACCATGTATCTCTCCTCACCACCACCTTTCCTCTCTCTCTTTCTCTTTCTCTCTCTCTCTCTCTCTCTCTCTCTCTCTCTCTCTCTCATTCTCAATATCTCTCTTTCTTTCTGTCTCCCCCCTTTCTCTCTCTCCCACTCTACCCCCCCCCCCTTTCTCTCTCTCTCTCTGACTGACACACAGCGGCCTCAAGTTGAAAGGAGGGAGGGTTTTTGTCAGAGCAGATGTTTTTACGTGTCACATTAGTGGGGTGTCCCCCCTCCCTCCATCTCTCTCTCCATCCCTCCCTCCTCCTGCCGTGCTGCTGTTGTCTTTAAGGGAACAGGAACGATCAATGTGTGTGTTCCTCGTCTCTCAATGCTTGATTCAGCCCCTCAGCACCCTCTTCATGAATCTACACTTATGTTAATGGGTGGCCCTGGACACCACGGCTCGCCAGAGAGGAATCACAAGCACTGTCACACACGTGCACGCGCACACAAACACAAGTGAGGGTGTGTGTGTGTGTGCTAGTGTGTCTTTGGGTGTGTGTGTGTTTGTTAGTGTGTGTATGTATGTGCATTCCTGTGTTTGTGTGCGTGCGTGTGTGTGCGTGCGTGAGTGTGTGCGCTCGCGTGCGTGTCAGGCAGACGTAGTTGGATGGAATTTATCCAACCATTATGTAGAATTCATGTAGAATATAATAATGTACTACACTTATCAACCTCCAATATCATGTCAACGATATCGGCCCTTAATCATATCAATCAATCTAGCCGAGGTAGCTAGCGTTGTGTCACCACTCGGTATACAATAAGATGCACGTGTCTAGGTTTACCCTGACGCAGTTATTAAGAAGCCATGGAGCTAATATCTTGCAATGAATGTCCTAGCATGAAATGATTGAGTTAACCTTAGCTCAGAGCTGCACAGTTAGAGACCAAGTATATATGCTATGTGTATTGTGAATAACATTAGTTAATTCACCAACTAATGGATTATTATTATGGTTCGTATCCATTTAAAAGTCGTCCGATTGATTACAGTCATGCAATAATAACACAATTATCAAATGGTACATACCAGACATGTTCACCATGAAATGGATACAAAACAGAAGTTTTAACAGCATAGAAAATTCACTACAATGAGATCGGTTTACCAATGTCTCCATGATCAAAGTATAAACCCAGCTTTAATTCTTCCAACAGCGCCAAATCCCAGTGTCTCCCATCGTCTAATTAACAATACTTTGCCCAAAACATTGAAACAAAAGGCATAACACTTCACATGCATTCTCTAATCTAGTCGCCACACCTCCACACTGTATGATAAGAGTGGACCCGTGTTGCTCCTCTTTGAAGTATCTGCCGTCCGACCAACAGAATAACACAGTGTCTCTGTAACAAACAATCCACTTACAGTACAAAGTAAAATATCAACATTCAAAGGTCTTTATGAACTAGAATCCGGAACATGGTCATTTAAATGTCATTCACACAGTAACATTCATTTGGTCAATAAACCTTTTCATCAGTCTTCACTCCTCCAACGGTGGAGGAGGGAACGTCCCTCCCCAGGAGAAAGCCACAGATAAGGTGTGATAGATGGTCAGCCAATCAAATAATGTCATAAATGGTGATTGAGTCATGACGCTGGGCCTCAGCGCCTGCCAGTCACCAGTATCAACTTCTATCCTTCTTCCACTACACAGACTCCTGCCAAGCATGACGCTGGGCCTCAGCGCCTGCCAGTCACCAGTATCAACTTCTATCCTTCTTCCACTACACAGACTCCTGCCAAGCATGACGCTGGGCCTCAGCGCCTGCCAGTCACCAGTATCAACTTCTATCCTTCTTCCACTACACAGACTCCTGCCAAGCATGACGCTGGGCCTCAGCGCCTGCCAGTCACCAGTATCAACTTCTATCCTTCTTCCACTACACAGACTCCTGCCAAGCATGACGCTGGGCCTCAGCGCCTGCCAGTCACCAGTATCAACTTCTATCCTTCTTCCACTACACAGACTCCTGCCAAGCATGACGCTGGGCCTCAGCGCCTGCCAGTCACCAGTATCAACTTCTATCCTTCTTCCACTACACAGACTCCTGCCAAGCATGACGCTGGGCCTCAGCGCCTGCCAGTCACCAGTATCAACTTCTATCCTTCTTCCACTACACAGACTCCTGCCAAGCATGACGCTGGGCCTCAGCGCCTGCCAGTCACCAGTATCAACTTCTATCCTTCTTCCACTACACAGACTCCTGCCAAGCATGACGCTGGGCCTCAGCGCCTGCCAGTCACCAGTATCAACTTCTATCCTTCTTCCACTACACAGACTCCTGCCAAGCATGACGCTGGGCCTCAGCGCCTGCCAGTCACCAGTATCAACTTCTATCCTTCTTCCACTACACAGACTCCTGCCAAGCATGACGCTGGGCCTCAGCGCCTGCCAGTCACCAGTATCAACTTCTATCCTTCTTCCACTACACAGACTCCTGCCAAGCATGACGCTGGGCCTCAGCGCCTGCCAGTCACCAGTATCAACTTCTATCCTTCTTCCACTACACAGACTCCTGCCAAGCATGACGCTGAACCTCAGCGCCTGCCAGTCACCAGTATCAACTTCTATCCTTCTTTCACTACACAGACTCCTGCCAAGCATGACGCTGGGCCTCAGCGCCTGCCAGTCACCAGTATCAACTTCTATCCTTCTTCCACTACACAGACTCCTGCCAAGCATGACGCTGGGCCTCAGCGCCTGCCAGTCACCAGTATCAACTTCTATCCTTCTTCCACTACACAGACTCCTGCCAAGCTTGGCATCTCTGTTGGCATGGCATCTCTGTTGGTATGGCATCTCTGTAGAAATCCACATTAAAACACTTCCACTATACCCAACCATTCGACATATTTGTTCCAGCACAGCTCTAAATTCTAATATCCCTTTTCAACATGTACAAAAGTTCCAGAGGGCTTCACCAAACCAAATCCTTGGTCAGCTAAAGAAAGCATGGCAAATCAGTTAAGAAAAAAGCAGTCGGAGAAATTCGGAAGCGTGCATGGACATCTGTAAAACAGCTGCATCAAAGTGCAAGTTAACTTCTTTCGTGATTGGTGTCCATGGGACGGTTGAGCTAACGTAGGCTAATGCGATTAGCATGAGGTTGTAAGTAACCAGAACATTTCCCAGGACATGGACATATTTGCTATTGGCAGAAAGCTTAAATTCTTGTTATTAATCTAACTGCACTGTCCAATGTACAGTAGCTATTACAGTGAAATAATACCATAGTATTGTTTGAGGAGAGTGCACGATTTTGAACATGAAACGTTATTAATAAACAAATTAGGCACATTTGGGCAGTCTTGATTAAAAAAATTGAACAGAAATACAATAGTTCATTGGATCAGTCAAACTTTGCACATACACTGATGCCATCTAGTGGCCAAAATCTAAATTGCACCTGGGCTGGAATAATACTTTATGGCCTTTCTCTTGCATTTCAAAATGATGGTACAGAAAAATACAAAAGAACAGTTGGTTTTTTCTTTGTATTATCTTTTACCAGGTCTATTGTGTTATATTTTACTACATTCCTTTCATATTTCCACAAACTTCAAAGTGTTTCCTTTGAAATGGTATTAAGAATACGCATATCCTTGCTTCAGAGCCTGAGCTACAGGCAGTTAGATTTGGGTATGTCAATTGAGGCAAACATTGAAAAAAAGGGGCTAATCCTTTTAAAGTTACTGCAACGACTGACTGAAGGGTGCAGATATTAGAGCCCAACTTCAATGTGAACCAAATGTATGACAAGTCTAATAAAGACGGTGGGGCCGAAACTGTTGTTTAAGTAGCTTTCACTGCAGAGGAACAGGACTCAAAGCAACTCGGGAGCAAATCTGGGGGTAAAGAAATCTTCTGAACTCTTCCCAACTCTTCTGAACTCCCAAACGAGTAGGGTTTCTTTGCCCTCAGTGACTGGCAGGTGTAACCTTATAAAAGGCTGTATAATAGTAGATACGAGTTATAGTATAGCATGGTACCACTGTGTAACCTACTGACAGCACTAATAACCCTTCCAATCACTCAGTTCCCTGTAGGCATCTTCCCACAATTACTAGACAGTCTGAGGATTTAGTGCGTTGTTCTTGATTTAGTGTGTTGTTCTAGATTTAGTGTGTTGTTCCTGTCACGACTTCAACCGAGGCAGGCTCTCCTTCCCGTTCGGGTGGTGCTCGGCGGTCGTCGTCACCGGCCTATTAGCTGCCACGGACTCTTTTTCCTCCCCCTCCTTACGTGTTTATTTGTATCACCTGGTTTGAGGTAATTGGCAATTAGTGTGGCTTTATTAGTCAGCCAGCCCGTACGCTTCTTTGTGCGAGATTGTTCGTCTGTAGCTTTGGATTTCGGGAGTGGTTATTTGTATTGTGTACTGGGTTTGTCTCCCGTGTTTGTAGACAGGTGTTTATGACACCCAGTAAGTCCGTGTTGGACATTTTGGTTTGCCGGTTGGGCTTTAAAGATCACCGTATTGAAACTCTGCTGTTCCTGCGTCTGATTTCACACCCCCCGACACCCAGGTCGTTACAGTTCCTGAATTAGTGTGTTGTTCTAGATTTAGTGCGTTGTTCTAGATTTAGTGTGTTGTTCTAGATTTAGTGTGTTGTTCTAGATTTAGTGTGTTGTTCTAGATTTAGTTCATTGTTCTTGATTTAGTGTGTTGTTCTTGATTTAGTGTGTTGTTCTTGATTTAGTGTGTTGTTCTTGATTTAGTGTGTTGTTCTTGATTTAGTGTGTTGTTTTTGATTTAGTGTGTTGTTCTAGATTTAGTTCATTGTTCTTGATTTAGTGCGTTGTTCTTGATTTAGTGTGTTGTTTTTGATTTAGTGTGTTGTTCTTGATTTAGTGTGTTGTTCTTGATTTAGTGTGTTGTTCTAGATTTAGTTCATTGTTCTTGATTTAGTGTGTTGTTCTAGATTTAGTTCATTGTTCTTGATTTAGTGTGTTGTTCTTGATTTAGTGTGTTGTTCTTGATTTAGTGCGTTGTTCTAGATTTAGTGTGTTGTTCTTGATTTAGTGCGTTGTTCTTGATTTAGTGCGTTGTTCTTGATTTAGTGTGTTGTTCTTGATTTAGTGTGTTCTAGATTTAGTATGTTGTTCTTGATTTAGTGTGTTGTTCTTGATTTAGTGTGTTGTTCTTGTCTTGATTTAGTGCGTTGTTCTTGATTTAGTGTGTTCTAGATTTAGTGTGTTGTTCCTGAATTAGTGCGTTGTTCTAGATTTAGTGCGTTGTTCTAGATTTAGTGTGTTGTTCTTGATTTAGTGCGTTGTTCTTGATTTAGTGTGTTGTTCTAGATTTAGTGTGTTGTTCCTGAATTAGTGCGTTGTTCTAGATTTAGTGTGTTGTTCTAGATTTAGTGTGTTGTTCTAGATTTAGTGTGTTGTTCTAGATTTAGTGTGTTGTTCTTGATTTAGTGTGTTCTAGATTTTGTGTGTTGTTCTAGATTTAGTGTGTTGTTCTAGATTTAGTGCGTTGTTCTAGATTTAGTGCGTTGTTCTTGATTTAGTGCGTTATTCTAGATTTAGTGTGTTGTTCTAGATTTAGTGTGTTGTTCTAGATTTAGTGCGTTGTTCTTGATTTAGTGTGTTGTTCCTGAATTAGTGCGTTGTTCTAGATTTAGTGCGTTGTTCTTGATTTAGTGCGTTGTTCTAGATTTAGTGTGTTGTTCCTGAATTAGTGCGTTGTTCTAGATTTAGTGCGTTGTTCTTGATTTATTGTGTTGTTCCAGATTTAGTGTGTTGTTCTAGATTTAGTGCGTTGTTCTTGATTTAGTGTGTTGTTCCTGAATTAGTGCGTTGTTCTTGATTTAGTGCGTTGTTCTTGATTTAGTGCGTTGTTCTAGATTTAGTGTGTTGTTCCTGATTTAGTGCGTTGTTCTTGATTTAGTGCGTTGTTCTAGATTTAGTGTGTTGTTCCTGATTTAGTGCGTTGTTCTAGATTTAGTGCGTTGTTCTAGATTTAGTGTGTTGTTCCTGAATTAGTGCGTTGTTCTAGATTTAGTGTGTTGTTTTAGATTTAGTGGGTTGTTCTAGATTTAGTGTGTTGTTCTTGATTTAGTGTGTTGTTCTAGATTTAGTGTGTTGTTCCTGAATTAGTGTGTTGTTCTAGATTTAGTGTGTTGTTCTAGATTTAGTGTGTTGTTCTAGATTTAGTGCGTTGTTCTAGATTTAGTGTGTTCTAGATTTTGTGTGTTGTTCTAGATTTAGTGTGTTGTTCTTGATTTAGTGTGTTGTTCTAGATTTAGTGTGTTGTTCCTGAATTAGTGCGTTGTTCTAGATTTAGTGTGTTGTTCTAGATTTAGTGTGTTGTTCTAGATTTAGTGCGTTGTTCCTGAATTAGTGCGTTGTTCTAGATTTAGTGTGTTGTTCTAGATTTAGTGTGTTGTTCTTGATTTAGTGTGTTGTTCTTGATTTAGTGTGTTGTTCTAGATTTAGTGTGTTGTTCTAGATTTAGTGTGTTGTTCCTGAATTAGTGCGTTGTTCTAGATTTAGTGCGTTGTTCTAGATTTAGTGTGTTGTTCTAGATTTAGTGCGTTGTTCTAGATTTAGTCTGTTCTAGATTTTGTGTGTTGTTCTAGATTTAGTGTGTTGTTCTTGATTTAGTGCGTTGTTCTTGATTTAGTGCGTTGTTCCTGAATTAGTGCGTTGTTCTAGATTTAGTGCGTTGTTCTTGATTTAGTGTGTTGTTCTAGATTTAGTGCGTTGTTCTAGATTTAGTGCGTTCTTGATTTAATTCATTGTTCTTGATTCAGTGCGTTGTTCTTTATTTAGTGCGTTCTTGATTTAGTGTGTTGTTCTTGATTTAGTGTGTTGTTCTTGATTTAGTGTGTTGTTCTTGATTTAGTGTGTTGTTCTTGATTTAGTGCGTTCTTGATTTAGTGTGTTGTTCTTGATTTAGTGTGTTGTTCTTGATTTAGTGTGTTGTTCTTGATTTAGTGCGTTGTTCTTGATTTAGTGTGTTCTTGATTTAGTGCTACTTGATTTAGTGTGTTGTTCTTGATTTAGTGTGTTGTTCTTGATTTAGTGTGTTGTTCTAGATTTAGTGTGTTGTTCTAGATTTAGTGCGTTGTTCTTGATTTAGTGTGTTGTTCTTGATTTAGTGTGTTGTTCTTGATTTAGTGTGTTGTTCTTGATTTAGTGCGTTGTTCTTGATTTAGTGCGTTGTTCTAGATTTAGTGTGTTGTTCTTGATTTAGTGTGTTGTTCTTGATTTAGTGTGTTGTTCTAGATTTAGTGTGTTGTTCTAGATTTAGTGTGTTGTTCTTGATTTAGTGTGTTTTTCTTGATTTAGTGTGTTTTTCTTGATTTAGTGCGTTCTTGATTTAGTGTGTTGTTCTTGATTTAGTGTGTTGTTCTAGATTTAGTGTGTTGTTCCTGAATTAGTGCGTTGTTCTAGATTTAGTGTGTTGTTCTAGATTTAGTGTGTTGTTCTAGATTTAGTGCGTTGTTCTAGATTTAGTGTGTTCTAGATTTTGTGTGTTGTTCTAGATTTTGTGTGTTGTTCTTGATTTAGTGTGTTGTTCTAGATTTAGTGTGTTGTTCCTGAATTAGTGCGTTGTTCTAGATTTAGTGTGTTGTTCTAGATTTAGTGTGTTGTTCTAGATTTAGTGCGTTGTTCCTGAATTAGTGCGTTGTTCTAGATTTAGTGTGTTGTTCTAGATTTAGTGTGTTGTTCTAGATTTAGTGTGTTGTTCCTGAATTAGTGCGTTGTTCTAGATTTAGTGTTTTGTTCTAGATTTAGTGTGTTGTTCTAGATTTAGTGCGTTGTTCTAGATTTAGTCTGTTCTAGATTTTGTGTGTTGTTCTAGATTTAGTGTGTTGTTCTTGATTTAGTGCGTTGTTCTTGATTTAGTGCGTTGTTCCTGAATTAGTGCGTTGTTCTAGATTTAGTGTTTTGTTCTAGATTTAGTGTGTTGTTCTAGATTTAGTGCGTTGTTCTAGATTTAGTCTGTTCTAGATTTTGTGTGTTGTTCTAGATTTAGTGCGTTGTTCTAGATTTAGTGCGTTCTTGATTTAGTTCATTGTTCTTGATTCAGTGCGTTGTTCTTTATTTAGTGCGTTCTTGATTTAGTGTGTTTTTCTTGATTTAGTGTGTTGTTCTTGATTTAGTGTGTTGTTCTTGATTTAGTGTGTTGTTCTTGATTTAGTGCGTTCTTGATTTAGTGTGTTGTTCTTGATTTAGTGTGTTGTTCTTGATTTAGTGTGTTGTTCTTGATTTAGTGTGTTGTTCTTGATTTAGTGCGTTGTTCTTGATTTAGTGTGTTCTTGATTTAGTGCGTTCTTGATTTAGTGTGTTGTTCTTGATTTAGTGTGTTGTTCTTGATTTAGTGTGTTGTTCTTGATTTAGTGGGTTGTTCTTGATTTAGTGTGTTGTTCTAGATTTAGTGCGTTGTTCTTGATTTAGTGTGTTGTTCTTGATTTAGTGTGTTGTTCTTGATTTAGTGTGTTGTTCTAGATTTAGTGTGTTGTTCTTGATTTAGTGTGTTGTTCTTGATTTAGTGTGTTGTTCTTGATTTAGTGTGTTGTTCTTGATTTAGTGTGTTGTTCTTGATTTAGTGTGTTGTTCTAGATTTAGTGTGTTGTTCTTGATTTAGTGTGTTGTTCTTGATTTAGTGCGTTGTTCTTGATTTAGTGCGTTCTAGATTTAGTGCGTTGTTCTAGATTTAGTGCGTTCTTGATTTAGTTCATTGTTCTTGATTCAGTGCGTTGTTCTTGATTTAGTGCGTTCTTGATTTAGTGTGTTGTTCTTGATTTAGTGTGTTGTTCTTGATTTAGTGTGTTGTTCTTGATTTAGTGTGTTGTTCTAGATTTAGTGTGTTGTTCTAGATTTAGTGTGTTGTTCTTGATTTAGTGCGTTGTTCTTGATTTAGTGCGTTGTTCTTGATTTAGTGTGTTGTTCTAGATTTAGTGCGTTGTTCTTGATTTAGTGTGTTGTTCCTGAATTAGTGCGTTGTTCTAGATTTAGTGCGTTGTTCTTGATTTAGTGCGTTGTTCTAGATTTAGTGTGTTGTTCCTGAATTAGTGCGTTGTTCTAGATTTAGTGCGTTGTTCTTGATTTAGTGTGTTGTTCTAGATTTAGTGTGTTGTTCTAGATTTAGTGCGTTGTTCTTGATTTAGTGTGTTGTTCCTGAATTAGTGCGTTGTTCTTGATTTAGTGCGTTGTTCTTGATTTAGTGCGTTGTTCTAGATTTAGTGTGTTGTTCCTGATTTAGTGCGTTGTTCTAGATTTAGTGCGTTGTTCTAGATTTAGTGCGTTGTTCTTGATTTAGTGTGTTGTTCCTGAATTAGTGCGTTGTTCTTGATTTAGTGCGTTGTTCTTGATTTAGTGCGTTGTTCTAGATTTAGTGTGTTGTTCCTGATTTAGTGCGTTGTTCTAGATTTAGTGCGTTGTTCTAGATTTAGTGCGTTGTTCTAGATTTAGTGTGTTGTTCCTGAATTAGTGCGTTGTTCTAGATTTAGTGTGTTGTTTTAGATTTAGTGGGTTGTTCTAGATTTAGTACGTTGTTCATGAATTAGTGCGTTGTTCTAGATTTATTGTGTTCTAGATTTAGTGTGTTGTTCTTGATTTAGTGTGTTGTTCTAGATTTAGTGTGTTGTTCTAGATTTAGTGTGTTGTTCCTGAATTAGTGCGTTGTTCTAGATTTAGTGTGTTGTTCTAGATTTAGTGTGTTGTTCTAGATTTAGTGCGTTGTTCTAGATTTAGTGTGTTCTAGATTTTGTGTGTTGTTCTAGATTTAGTGTGTTGTTCTTGATTTAGTGTGTTGTTCTAGATTTAGTGTGTTGTTCCTGAATTAGTGCGTTGTTCTAGATTTAGTGTGTTGTTCTAGATTTAGTGTGTTGTTCTAGATTTAGTGCGTTGTTCCTGAATTAGTGCGTTGTTCTAGATTTAGTGTGTTGTTCTAGATTTAGTGTGTTGTTCTTGATTTAGTGCGTTGTTCTTGATTTAGTGTGTTGTTCTAGATTTAGTGTGTTGTTCTAGATTTAGTGTTTTGTTCCTGAATTAGTGCGTTGTTCTAGATTTAGTGTGTTGTTCTAGATTTAGTGTGTTGTTCTAGATTTAGTGTGTTGTTCTTGATTTAGTGCGTTGTTCTTGATTTAGTGCGTTGTTCCTGAATTAGTGCGTTGTTCTAGATTTAGTGCGTTGTTCTTGATTTAGTGTGTTGTTCTAGATTTAGTGCGTTGGTCTAGATTTAGTGCGTTCTTGATTTAGTTCATTGTTCTTGATTCAGTGCGTTGTTCTTTATTTAGTGCGTTCTTGATTTAGTGTGTTGTTCTTGATTTAGTGTGTTGTTCTTTATTTAGTGCGTTCTTGATTTAGTGTGTTGTTCTTGATTTAGTGTGTTGTTCTTGATTTAGTGTGTTGTTCTAGATTTAGTGCGTTGTTCTAGATTTAGTGCGTTCTTGATTTAGTTCATTGTTCTTGATTCAGTGCGTTGTTCTTTATTTAGTGCGTTCTTGATTTAGTGTGTTGTTCTTGATTTAGTGTGTTGTTCTTGATTTAGTGTGTTGTTCTTGATTTAGTGTGTTGTTCTTGATTTAGTGCGTTCTTGATTTAGTGTGTTGTTCTTGATTTAGTGTGTTGTTCTTGATTTAGTGTGTTGTTCTTGATTTAGTGCGTTGTTCTTGATTTAGTGTGTTCTTGATTTAGTGCGTTCTTGATTTAGTGTGTTGTTCTTGATTTAGTGTGTTGTTCTTGATTTAGTGTGTTGTTCTTGATTTAGTGTGTTGTTCTTGATTTAGTGTGTTGTTCTAGATTTAGTGCGTTCTTGATTTAGTGTGTTGTTCTTGATTTAGTGTGTTGTTCTTGATTTAGTGTGTTGTTCTTGATTTAGTGCGTTGTTCTTGATTTAGTGTGTTCTTGATTTAGTGCGTTCTTGATTTAGTGTGTTGTTCTTGATTTAGTGTGTTGTTCTTGATTTAGTGAGTTGTTCTTGATTTAGTGGGTTGTTCTTGATTTAGTGTGTTGTTCTAGATTTAGTGCGTTGTTCTTGATTTAGTGTGTTGTTCTTGATTTAGTGTGTTGTTCTTGATTTAGTGTGTTGTTCTAGATTTAGTGTGTTGTTCTTGATTTAGTGTGTTGTTCTTGATTTAGTGTGTTGTTCTTGATTTAGTGTGTTGTTCTTGATTTAGTGTGTTGTTCTTGATTTAGTGTGTTGTTCTAGATTTAGTGTGTTGTTCTTGATTTAGTGTGTTGTTCTTGATTTAGCGCGTTGTTCTTGATTTAGTGCGTTCTAGATTTAGTGCGTTGTTCTAGATTTAGTGCGTTCTTGATTTAGTTCATTGTTCTTGATTCAGTGCGTTGTTCTTGATTTAGTGCGTTGTTCTTGATTTAGTGCGTTGTTCTAGATTTAGTGTGTTGTTCCTGAATTAGTGCGTTGTTCTAGATTTAGTGCGTTGTTCTTGATTTAGTGTGTTGTTCTAGATTTAGTGTGTTGTTCTAGATTTAGTGCGTTGTTCTTGATTTAGTGTGTTGTTCCTGAATTAGTGCGTTGTTCTTGATTTAGTGCGTTGTTCTTGATTTAGTGCGTTGTTCTAGATTTAGTGTGTTGTTCCTGATTTAGTGCGTTGTTCTAGATTTAGTGCGTTGTTCTAGATTTAGTGCGTTGTTCTTGATTTAGTGTGTTGTTCCTGAATTAGTGCGTTGTTCTTGATTTAGTGCGTTGTTCTTGATTTAGTGCGTTGTTCTAGATTTAGTGTGTTGTTCCTGATTTAGTGCGTTGTTCTAGATTTAGTGCGTTGTTCTAGATTTAGTGCGTTGTTCTAGATTTAGTGTGTTGTTCCTGAATTAGTGCGTTGTTCTAGATTTAGTGTGTTGTTTTAGATTTAGTGGGTTGTTCTAGATTTAGTACGTTGTTCATGAATTAGTGCGTTGTTCTAGATTTATTGTGTTCTAGATTTAGTGTGTTGTTCTTGATTTAGTGTGTTGTTCTAGATTTAGTGTGTTGTTCTAGATTTAGTGTGTTGTTCCTGAATTAGTGCGTTGTTCTAGATTTAGTGTGTTGTTCTAGATTTAGTGTGTTGTTCTAGATTTAGTGCGTTGTTCTAGATTTAGTGTGTTCTAGATTTTGTGTGTTGTTCTAGATTTAGTGTGTTGTTCTTGATTTAGTGTGTTGTTCTAGATTTAGTGTGTTGTTCCTGAATAAGTGCGTTGTTCTAGATTTAGTGTGTTGTTCTAGATTTAGTGTGTTCTAGATTTAGTGCGTTGTTCCTGAATTAGTGCGTTGTTCTAGATTTAGTGTGTTGTTCTAGATTTAGTGTGTTGTTCTTGATTTAGTGCGTTGTTCTTGATTTAGTGTGTTGTTCTAGATTTAGTGTGTTGTTCTAGATTTAGTGTGTTGTTCCTGAATTAGTGCGTTGTTCTAGATTTAGTGTGTTGTTCTAGATTTAGTGTGTTGTTCTAGATTTAGTGTGTTGTTCTTGATTTAGTGCGTTGTTCTTGATTTAGTGCGTTGTTCCTGAATTAGTGCGTTGTTCTAGATTTAGTGCGTTGTTCTTGATTTAGTGTGTTGTTCTAGATTTAGTGCGTTGTTCTAGATTTAGTGCGTTCTTGATTTAGTTCATTGTTCTTGATTCAGTGCGTTGTTCTTTATTTAGTGCGTTCTTGATTTAGTGTGTTGTTCTTGATTTAGTGTGTTGTTCTTGATTTAGTGCGTTCTTGATTTAGTGTGTTGTTCTTGATTTAGTGTGTTGTTCTTGATTTAGTGTGTTGTTCTTGATTTAGTGTGTTGTTCTTGATTTAGTGCGTTGTTCTTGATTTAGTGCGTTGTTCTTGATTTAGTGCGTTGTTCTTGATTTAGTGCGTTCTTGATTTAGTGTGTTGTTCTTGATTTAGTGGGTTGTTCTTGATTTAGTGTGTTGTTCTAGATTTAGTGCGTTGTTCTTGATTTAGTGTGTTGTTCTTGATTTAGTGTGTTGTTCTTGATTTAGTGTGTTGTTCTAGATTTAGTGTGTTGTTCTTGATTTAGTGTGTTGTTCTTGATTTAGTGTGTTGTTCTTGATTTAGTGCGTTGTTCTTGATTTAGTGCGTTGTTCTTGATTTAGTGTGTTCTTGATTTAGTGCGTTGTTCTTGATTTAGTGCGTTGTTCTTGATTTAGTGTGTTGTTCTAGATTTAGTGTGTTGTTCTTGATTTAGTGTGTTGTTCTTGATTTAGTGTGTTGTTCTAGATTTAGTGTGTTGTTCTAGATTTAGTGTGTTGTTCTTGATTTAGTGTGTTCTAGATTTAGTGTGTTGTTCTTGATTTAGTGTGTTGTTCTTGATTTAGTGTGTTGTTCTTGATTTAGTGTGTTGTTCTAGATTTAGTGTGTTGTTCTTGATTTAGTGTGTTGTTCTAGATTTAGTGTGTTGTTCTTGATTTAGTGTGTTGTTCTTGATTTAGTGCGTTGTTCTTGATTTAGTGCGTTGTTCTTGATTTAGTGCGTTCTAGATTTAGTGCGTTGTTCTAGATTTAGTGCGTTCTTGATTTAGTTCATTGTTCTTGATTCAGTGCGTTGTTCTTGATTTAGTGCGTTCTTGATTTAGTGTGTTGTTCTTGATTTAGTGTGTTGTTCTTGATTTAGTGTGTTGTTCTTGATTTAGTGTGTTGTTCTAGATTTAGTGCGTTGTTCTTGATTTAGTGCGTTGTTCTTGATTTAGTGCGTTCTAGATTTAGTGTGTTGTTCTAGATTTAGTGTGTTGTTCTAGATTTAGTGTGTTGTTCTTGATTTAGTGTGTTGTTCTTGATTTAGTGTGTTGTTCTTGATTTAGTGTGTTCTAGATTTAGTGTGTTGTTCTTGATTTAGTGTGTTGTTCTAGATTTAGTGTGTTGTTCTTGATTTAGTGCGTTGTTCTTGATTTAGTGCGTTCTAGATTTAGTGTGTTGTTCTAGATTTAGTGTGTTGTTCTTGATTTAGTGTGTTGTTCTTGATTTAGTGTGTTGTTCTAGATTTAGTGTGTTGTTCTTGATTTAGTGTGTTGTTCTTGATTTAGTGTGTTGTTCTTGATTTAGTGCGTTGTTCTTGATTTAGTGCGTTGTTCTTGATTTAGTGCGTTCTAGATTTAGTGTGTTGTTCTAGATTTAGTGCATTGATCTTGATTTAGTGAAAGAAGGAAGGGATGGCGGGATGGGTGTGAATGTCAGAAGTTCAATTGAATCATAGTAATTATCATCGTCATTATCATCATTGTCATAGTCATAACCATCACCACTTCCTGTCCTATCTGGTCTGGCTGTTACCAGAGGGCTCTGAGACACTTCATCAGTAATCATCAGCAAGGCACAGGAGAGAGAGGAGGGCCGGTTCAACCAGGATATCAACATGCATGACAACCGTCTCTAAGGGAATATTTCCTGTCAAGTTAGCCGAGAGGAACTTTTCTTCCGGCGCTGCCCCAGTTAATGTTCCTAAAGTTTTGACCGTGTTTCTCTCTTGTTTTATGAATGAGTTGAATCAAACCCCTCAATAACATCCGTTCAGACAACAGAAAACAATCTATGATATTTGAAATTTTTTATAATCTCAAGTGGTCAGCTCTGATAGGATGCGAAAACGTTTCTCGTCCGTCATCCTCTGCCAGTTTCCCCGGAAACGCGAGGCGTCAGTGTACTATTGGTGGCTCTACGGGTCAGGTGGTACTTAGTGGCACAGTGTGATATCATTAACCCCACTACCATCTTTGCCATGTCACACCGCCATCAACCCCGTCACCCTGGGGACCGGTGCGGCCATAAAAGCGGGCGTCTCCACGGCAACAGCGTACCTCCAGATATCCCTTATCAACCCCCCAGATGCCTAATTGTTGCGCTAATGATGCAATGCCTGATGGAACTGTTTATGGTTTTCATTTTCCCTGACGCTGGAGCGCGGTAATTAGTGGCACACCTCAGATCATTAAACAGCATGGGGGGCCTGGGAGGGTGGGAGGTGGGGGAGAAGGGAGGTGGGCACACCGGGGAGAGAGGAGAGGACCCATGCTGTGCCGAGATAGGCCTAGTAAGGGAGCTTTATGTTCATAAAAATAAAGAAATTGCAAAAAATATTTTTTAAATTATGTTATTCCAGGCCTCCTCGATCCTCACACCGGGTCCTCTCCTCTCTCCCCATGTGCAGCCCGTAGATCATTTTATGCAGCAACAGTTTACCAATGAAAAAAATATGTGCTAAAATATCCACAGTGCTGAAATGAAAAACATTTGATTCATAAACAGCCAAGAGATGAGAAAAGAACACATTATTCATGAGGTTTTCACACTGCAACAGGTGGCTTCATGTCTACCATTTTGACAGACAACAATCCATGGTCTATCAGCAGCGTGCGGTCAAGCTGGACTCACCTTGAGGAAGGAGAGGTTACGGTTACGGTCGATACTGGTGATCTCCAGGTTTCCCATGACCACCTCACAGTTCTCATAATGCTTCTTCAGGGTGCGGTACTGCTGGTCCAGGTCTGACAACGTGCTCAACTTGTTCTCTGTTCCAGGGCAAACTGCAGGGAGAGAGAGAAAGAGATGGATACAAATAAATCTCACAATTCAACTTGTCTACAAAGCGAATTCAATGTCATTCAACAATTACACACTGCAGATCATTAGAGAGGTCTCTTTTGTAAATGTAGGCCGTCATTGTAAATAAGAATTTGTTCTTAACTAACTTGCCTAGTTAAAAAAGGTTACATTTTAAAATTCAAGAGACAGAGAGGCAGAGAGAGACAGAGACACACAAAAACAAAGAGAAAGACACACAAAGAGAGAGAGAGAGAGAGAGGGAGAAAGGGGATACAGAAGGAAAGAGAGGTATGAGGAGAAAGTGAAGTAGAGAGAAAGGAGCAGGGGAGAGAGCAGAGATGTTAATGTCACCGTGGAGAGAGAGAAAGGAGCAGGGGGGGAGAGCAGAGATGTTAATGTCCCTGTGGAGAGAGAGAAAGGAGCAGGGGGAGAGAGCAGAGATGTTAATGTCACCGTGGAGAGAGAGAAAGGAGCAGGGGGGGAGAGCAGAGATGTTAATGTCCCTGTGGAGAGAGAGAAAGGAGCAGGGGGAGAGAGCAGAGATGTTAATGTCCCCGTGGAGAGAGAGAAAGGAGCAGGGGGGGAGAGCAGAGATGGTAATGTCACCGTGGAGAGAGAGAAAGGAGCAGGGGGGGAGAGCAGACATGTTAATGTCACCGTGGAGAGAGAGAAAGGAGCAGGGGGGAGAGCAGACATGTTAATGTCACCGTGGAGAGAGAGAAAGGAGCAGGGGGGAGAGCAGAGATGTTAATGTCACCGTGGAGAGAGAGAAAGGAGCAGGGGGAGAGCAGAGATGTTAATGTCACCGTGGAGAGAGAGAAAGGAGCAGGGGGAGAGAGCAGAGAGCAGAGATGTTAATGTCACCGTGGAGAGAGAGAAAGGAGCAGGGGGGGAGAGCAGACATGTTAATGTCACCGTGGAGAGAGAGAAAGGAGCAGGGGGGGAGAGCAGAGATGTTAATGTCCCTGTGGAGAGAGAGAAAGGAGCAGGGGGGAGAGCAGAGATGTTAATGTCCCCGTGGAGAGAGAGAAAGGAGCAGGGGAGGAGAGCAGAGATGTTAATGTCCCCGTGGAGAGAGAGAAAGGAGCAGGGGGGGAGAGCAGAGATGTTAATGTCCCTGTGGAGAGAGAGAAAGGAGCAGGGGGGAGAGCAGAGATGTTAATGTCCCCGTGGAGAGAGAGAAAGGAGCAGGGGGGGGAGAGCAGAGATGTTAATGTCACCGTGGAGAGAGAGAAAGGAGCAGGGGGGGAGAGCAGAGATGTTAATGTCCCTGTGGAGAGAGAGAAAGGAGCAGGGGGTGAGAGCAGAGATGTTAATGTCCCCGTGGAGAGAGAGAAAGGAGCAGGGGGGGAGAGCAGAGATGTTAATGTCCCCGTGGAGAGAGAGAAAGGAGCAGGGGGGGAGAGCAGAGATGTTAATGTCCCCGTGGAGAGAGAGAAAGGAGCAGGGGGAGAGAGCAGAGATGTTAATGTCACCGTGGAGAGAGAGAAAGGAGCAGGGGGGAGAGCAGAGATGTAATGTCACCGTGGAGAGAGAGACAAAGGAGCAGGGGGGGGAGAGCAGAGATGTTAATGTCACCGTGGAGAGCGCCAGACCTGACCCTTGACAATGACAGAGCTTGGAGAGGTGATAAACACTTGATTCCTCAAAGGTATTGACCTACAGTACCGGCCCTCCACGATCACACAGCCATTTAATGAAATCAATTCTAATGAAGTTCATTGACCTTTACAGGAGGTTTGACTGCTGTCTTCTCATTACCTCTGATATTAAAGGTCTTTGGTAGTATTAGTGGTGGTCGTGCCCATGTGGTGGATGACATCACTGGTAATAATGAAAACCAGCAGTAACAATGAGTGTGTGAGGGTGGAATGGAGCGTGTCCGTGTGTGAGGGTGGAATGGAGTGTGTCCCTGTGTGTGAGTGAATACAGGCATGGTTCCTCTATTATGTCTAACCCCAACTACCACTCCTAGCCCCCTACTCCCTCACCCCAACTACCACTCCTAGCCCCCTACCCCCTCACCCCAACACCACTCCTAGCCCCATACTCCCTCACCCCAACTACCACTCCTAGCCCCCTACCCCCTCACCCCAAAACCACTCCTAGCGCCCTACTCCCTCACCCCAACTACCACTCCTAGCCCCCTACTCCCTCACCCCAACTACCACTCCTAGCCCCCTACTCCCTCACCCCAACTACCACTCCTATCCCCCTACTCCCTCACCCCAACCACCACTCCTAGCCCCCTACTCCCTCACCCCAACTACCACTCCTCGCCCCCTACTCTCTCACCCCAACTACCACTCCCAGCCCCCTACTCCCTCACCCCAAACACCACTCCTAGCCCCCTACTCCCTCACCCCAACCACCACTCATAGCCCCCTAATCCCTCACCCCAACACCACTCATAGCCCCTTACTCCCTCACCCCAAACACCACTCATAGCCCCCTACTCCCTACTCCCTCACCCCAAACACCACTCATAGCCCCTTACTCCCTCACCCCAAACACCACTCATTGCCCCCTACTCCCTCACCCCCAACACCACTCCTAGCCCCCTACTCCCTACTCCCTCACCCCAACTACCACTCCTAGCCCCCTACTTCCTCACCCCAACACCACTTCTAGCCCCCTACTCCCTCACCCCAACTACCACTCCTAGCCCCCTACTCCCTCACCTCAACTACCACTCCTAGCCCCCTACTCCATCACCCCAACCACCACTCCTAGCCCCCTATTCCCTCACCCCAACTACCACTCCTAGCCCCCTACTCCCTCACCACAACTACCACTCCTAGCCCCCTACTCCCTCACCCCAACAACCACTCATAGCCCCCTATTTCCCTCACCCCAACTACCACTCCTAGCCTCCTACTCCCTCACCCCAACCACCACCCCTAGCCCCCTACTCCCTCACCCCAACTACCACTCCTAGCCCCCTACTCCCTCACCCCCAACACCACTCCTAGCCCCCTACTCCCTACTCCCTCACCCCAACTACCACTCCTAGCCCCCTACTTCCTCACCCCAACACCACTTCTAGCCCCCTACTCCCTCACCCCAACTACCACTCCTAGCCCCCTACTCCCTCACCTCAACTACCACTCCTAGCCCCCTACTCCATCACCCCAACCACCACTCCTAGCCCCCTACTCCCTCACCCCAACCACCACCCCTAGCCCCCTACTCCCTCACCCCAACCACCACTCCTAGCCCCCTACTCCCTCACCCCAAACACCACTCCTAGCCCCCTACTCCCTCACCCCAAACACCACTCATAGCCCCCTACTCCCTCACCCCAAACACCATTCATAGCCCCCTACTCCCTCACCTCAAACACCACTCCTAGCCCCCTACTCCCTCACCCCAACCACCACCCCTAGCCCCCTACTCCCTCACCCCAAACACCACTCATAGCCCCCTACTCCCTCACCCCAACCACCACTCATAGCCCCCTAATCCCTCACCCCAACACCACTCATAGCCCCTTACTCCCTCACCCCAAACACCACTCATAGCCCCCTACTCCCTACTCCCTACTCCCTCACCCCAAACACCACTCATAACCCCTTACTCCCTCACCCCAAACACCACTCATTGCCCCCTACTCCCTCACCCCCAACACCACTCCTAGCCCCCTACTCCCTACTCCCTCACCCCAACTACCACTCCTAGCCCCCTACTCCCTCACCCCAAACACCACTCCTAGCCCCCTACTCCCTCACCCCAAACACCACTCATAGCCCCCTACTCCCTCACCCCAAACACCACTCATAGCCCCCTACTCCCTCACCCCAAACACAACTCCTAGCCCCCTACTCCCTCACCCCAACCACCACCCCTAGCCCCCTACTCCCTCACCCCAACCACCACTCCTAGCCCCCTACTCCCTCACCCCAAACACCACTCCTAGCCCCCTACTACCTCACCCCAAACACCACTCATAGCCCCCTACTCCCTCACCCCAAACACCACTCATAGCCCCCTACTCCCTCACCGCAAACACCACTCCTAGCCCCCTACTCCCTCACCCCAACCACCACCCCTAGCCCCCTACTCCCTCACTCCAACCACCACTCCTAGCCCCCTAGTCCCTCACCCCAACCACCACTCCTAGCCCCCTATCCCCTCACCTCAACCACCACCCATTGTCCCCTACTCCCTCACCCCAACTATCACTCCAAGCCCCCTACTCCCTCACCCCAACCACCACTCCAAGCCCCCTACTCCCTCACCCCAACCAACACTTCTAGCCCCCTACTCCCTCACCCCAACCACCACTCCAAGCCCCCTACTCCCTCACCCCAACCACCACTCCTAGCCCCCTACTCCCTCCCTGCTGACTCCGATTCCCAGCTGTTATTCCTGGGTAGAGGAGGAGGGTGGCTACCATGTTGCTCCAGGGGTTAACAGGGCCTGACCCATCCCCTTTAGCCCTCTAGTCTCTCCACTGGACCTGACACCTCATTACAAGCACCTATTTCCACCCATCAAACACCTTCTCTGAAGAACTGGCAGCTGCCACTACAGCCAAAGGCACTACTGGAGGATGTGTGTGTACGTTTGTACCAGAGAGAGTCATTAACACAGTGTTCATTAATTATTTAATTTAACCTTTATTTAACTAGGCAAGTCAGTTAAGAACAAATTCTTATTTACAAAGACGGCCTACACTGGCTAAATCCTAACCCAGACAATGCTGGGCCAATTGTTTGCCGCCCTATGGGACTCCCAATCACGGCTGGTTGTGATACAGCCTGCAATCGAACCATGGTCTGTACTGATTCCTCTAGCACTGAAATGCAGTGCCTTAGAACTCTGGACCACTCGGGAGCCCGAACACAGAGAGAGAGAGTCATTAACACAGGGAGAGAGAGTCATTGACACAGAGAGAGAGAGTCATTAACACAGAGAGAGAGAGTCATTAACGCAGAGAGAGAGTCATTAACACAGAGAGAGAGTCATTAACACAGACAAAGGGAGAGTCATTAACACAGAGAGAGAGTCAATCAAACAGAGAGAGAGACATAAACACAGAGAGAGAGAGAGTCATTAACACAGAGAGAGAGAGTCATTAACGCAGAGAGAGAGTCATTAACACAGAGAGAGAGTCATTAACACAGACAAAGGGAGAGTCATTAACACAGAGAGAGAGTCATTCAAACAGAGAGAGAGTCATTAACACAGAGAGAGAGTCATTAACACAGAGAGAGAGAGAGTCATTAACACAGAGAGAGATTCATTAGCACAGAGAGAGAGAGTCATTAACACAGAGAGAGAGAGTCATTCAAACATAGAGAGAGTCATTTACACAGAGAGAGGGTCATTAACATAGAGAGAGAGAGTCATTCAAACAGAGAGAGAGTCATTAACACAGAGAGAGAGTCATTAACACACAGAGAGAGTCATTAACACAGAGAGAGAGTCATTAACAGAGAGAGAGAGTCATTAACACAGAGAGAGCATATTTAACACACAGAGAGAGAGTCATTCAAATAGAGAGAGAGTCATTAACACCTTATTGAGTTCTGGGTTCTATCTTTCAGTCCCCACTGCTAAACATAAAGACACACATTACAGTAGGTAACATAGAGACCAATATTACAGTAGGTAAACATAGAGACCAACATTACAGTAGGTAACATAGAGACCAATATTACAGTAGGTAAACATAGAGACCAACATTACAGTAGGTAAACATAGAGACCAACATTACAGTGGGCAAACATAGAGACCAAAATTACAGTAGGTAAACATAGAGACCAACATTACAGTAGGTAAACAAAGAGACCAACATTACAGTAGGTAACGTAGAGACCAACATTACAGCAGGTAAACATAGAGACCAACATTACAGTAGGTAACATAGAGACCAACATTACAGTAGGTAACATAGAGACCAACATTACAGTAGGCAAACATAGAGAGCCCTATGGGCCCTATGGGCCTTGGTCAAAAGTAGTGCACTATAAAGGGAACAGCGTGTCATTTGGGAGGAAGTTATGAGGATGTAACTGCGGAGAGGCCACCTCCACATCACTTCATTACATTAGGATACCTGTGGAGAGTGTGTGTGTGTGTGTGTGTACACAAACATAACACTAGTGTGATACCCGAGATTGCAGACAGACCCTATAGGCCTGATTGGTATGCTGGGGTGTGTGTGTGTGTGCATACACGTGTGTGTGGCTGTGTACTCCCTATAACTGGCTTCTACAACCAGCTCAGAGCTCATAAGGTGACACGGGAGCGTCAGTAATAAGTCCTGATTGAGCCCCTGAGGGGTGTAGTGTAGCAGGGTAGAGGAGAGGCTGAGAGATTACAGAGTAGTGAGAGGAGACAGACAGACAGACAGACAGACAGACAGACAGACAGACAGACAGACGACTGCCAGGAGAGGACAGAGGAATAGCCACAGACATGTACCAATCTAACCAATCAGACACTCTATTGGTCTGATCTATCTATCCATCCTCCAATCACAATAGAGAATGACGCTTGGTGAGGTGGGGTTCAACTCTGTGAATAATTTGTGTGCTCAGGTTGTGCAATAATAAACGGTTCAGAAATAGTCCAGGACAGAGCTCCAGAAATTACACCTCTGTGACGTGTGTTAAGTTTAAAGAATAAGAAACACGTCCCCCAACAGGATATAGTGGACATGGATACGGCTTCACTAAACTGAAGAGTGGTCTGACAACAGTACAACTGGATCCTGCTGGCGATATCAGTATTCATGCTGACTCACTGCAAACTGCTCTCTTTCTGTCCCATTGTAGAGGTTTCTAGATATACTCTTTCTTCCTACCTCTCTCTCTCTCTCTCTCTCTCTCTCTCTCTCTCTCTCTCTCTCTCTCTCTCTCTCTCTCTCTCTCTCTGTCTCTGTCTCTGTCTCTCTCTCTCTCTCTCTCTCTCTCTCTCTCTCTCTCTCTCTCTCTCTCTCTCTCTCTATTTCTCTCTCTCTATTTCTCTATTTCTCTCCCTCTTTCATCTGCAGCCCCTGCGGTGGTAGTGTAAGAATTGAGCTGTCACATCCAAGAGTTCACACACTGGGTTGGAGAGGGGAAAGAGGGAGAGAGAACGTCCATTTGATGCCCAGAGAGGCTGCCAACGGGAACAATAGGCAGACTATCTGTGGCCGTGTCACTCCCCAAGCAGGAGCGCTGCTCTTGGCAGAACTAATTTATTTTACCCAGTGAGAGAAAGGGAGGAAGGGAGTTAGAGAGAGAGAGAGATCACCGTCAAAGAAAGAGGACGAGAGAGAAAAGAAGGACGGAAAGAGATGGCAAAAAAAGATAGGTGGAGAGAAAAATAAAGAGATAGAAAGAGAGAGAGACTTGGCAACAGTAGAGTTCTGGGTGAATTCTTCCATCTCAGCAATATAACAGTAGAGTTCTGGGGGAGTTCTTCCTTCTCAGCAATATAACAGTAGAGTTCTGGGGGAGTTCTTCCCTCAGCAATATAACAGTAGAGTTCTGGGGGAATTCTTCCATCTCAGCAATATAACAGTAGAGTTCTGGGTGAGTTCTTCCTTCTCAGGAATATAACAGTAGAGTTCTGGGGGAATTCTTCCCTCAGCAATATAACAGTAGAGTTCTGGGGGAATTCTTCCCTCAGCAATATAACAGTAGAGTTCTGGGGGAATTCTTCCCTCAGCAATATAACAGTAGAGTTCTGGGGGAATTCTTCCCTCAGCAATATAACAGTAGAGTTCTGGGGGAATTCTTCCCTCAGCAATATAACAGTAGAGTTCTGGGGGAATTCTTCCCTCAGCAATATAACAGTAGAGTTCTGGGGGAATTCTTCCCTCAGCAATATAACAGTAGAGTTCTGAGGGAATTCTTCCTTCTCAGCAATATAACAGTAGAGTTCTGGGGGAATTCTTCCCTCAGCAATATAACAGTAGAGTTCTGGGGGAATTCTTCCTCCTCAGCAATATAACAGTAGAGTTCTGGGGGAATTCTTTCCTCAGCAATATAACAGTAGAGTTCTGGGGGAATTCTTCCCTCAGCAATACAGCATTACAGGTCCCAATGCCAC
Source organism: Salvelinus fontinalis (assembly GCF_029448725.1). Lineage (NCBI taxonomy): Eukaryota > Metazoa > Chordata > Actinopteri > Salmoniformes > Salmonidae > Salvelinus > Salvelinus fontinalis. The sequence continues at coordinate 60,967,009 of NC_074671.1, forward strand.
AATGTCTTGACTCTGTGCTATATTAATTTCTACCACTTTGATGACTGAGGCTGTATAATGTATGTATGTGTGTGTGTGCCTATGTGCGTGTGCGTGTGCGTGTGCGTGTGCGTGCGTGTGTGTGTGTGTGTGTGCCTGTGTGCCTGTGTGCCTGTGTGCCTGTGTGCCTGTGTGTGCCTGTGTGCCTGTGTGTGCCTGTGTGCCTGTGTGTGTGTGTGCCTGTGTGCCTGTGTGTGTGAGTGTGCCTGTGTGAGTGTGCCTGTGTGTGCGTGTGCGTACGTACGTGCGTGCATTTGTGTGTGTGTGTGTGTGTGTGTGTGTGTGTGTGTGTGTGTGTGTGTGTGTGTGTGTGTGTGTGTGTGTGTGTGTGTGTGTGCGTGTGTGTGTGACCCTGAGGTCTTTCATCTCCGCCTCCACGACTCAACCACCACCAAAAGCCTTTTCCCAGGGGTTGACGCCCTCCATGTGTCCCGCACAAGATTACCCATAATCCTATTCACCTCCGGATTACCCATAATCTCATTCACCTCCGGATTACCCATAATCTCATTCACCTCCGGCCGCCCAGTTAAGAGAGGAAACCCTTTTTCATGAAGTGGGAAAAGATGTGTCCAATTCACTTCTGTAGAGCATCCTGTTGACCTGTATGGGGGTCAGTTGACAGGTTTATGAGTGTAACAGTGTGTAACTGTCCAACGATTTAGTGGCTGACCGGAGCCACACTGGATGAAAGCAGAGCAGCGGTGTGAGGTGGCGAGTCGATGGCAAATGGTGGTTAACAATCGGATACTTTAGCTACAGTAGCGCAGCGGAACGGTGGGGAGTTCTAGGTCTAGATTTGCATTTGACTTGGAAGACTGATAGTGGGCAAAGATAGAAATATACTGAACAAAAATATTAACGCAACATGCAACAATTCATATAAGGAAGTCAGTCAATTGAAATAAATGAATTAGGCCCGAATCTATGGATTTTACATGGGAATACAGATATGCATCTGTTGGTCACAGATACCTTAAATAAAGGTAAGCTGGGGGCGTGGATCATCCTCAGACCAGGATGGACGTGGAATACTGACCCGTATCACAAGTGACCTGGCTGCACGCCCTGCTAACAGAACCAATACAACATACGTGTCCCCATTAGAACTAACAGAACACCCGTGTCCTCTAGCTAACTAACATGCCTGAAGCAAAGAGAGCACTGCTATAAGGTCCATGATGACGTCATGCTAAGAACCTTGACTTGAGGAGATCTATTCTGAAGAGATCTGCTGTGCAGCATTTCACAGAACAGCTGTTATTTAACGGAGCAAGGTCATGCATCACCTCTCATTGTGTTGTTTGCTAGGCATGGAGGCTCCTTGGTAAATATTTAGTCGCTTTAGTTGTTTTTTTGTCCACTGACTAAATATGTGAGCTACATGCGTCCGTGACGGGTCTTAGCTAATCTTATCATTACTGTTCTCTCTGTCTACCAGGACAAAGCCTGCCTGTCTAACTGTCATCTCAACACCCTCATCATCATCATCATCATTATCATCATTATCTCTTTAAATCCCTTCTCACAGAGCTAGGGACTGCTGCTGACAGAGAAACAAATCTACTCCGGCTCTCTTCAAATACATGAACCTCCAGAGGGACTCTATACTGTAAAGACTCTCTTCAAATACATGACGGTCCAGAGTGACTCTATACTGTAAAGACTCTCTTCAAATACATGAAGGTCCAGAGTGACTCTATACTGTAAAGACTCTCTTCAAATACATGACGGTCCAGAGGGACTCTATACTGTAAAGACTCTCTTCAAATACATGAACCTCCAGAGGGACTCTATACTGTAAAGACTCTCTTCAAATACATGAAGGTCCAGAGTGACTCTATACTGTAAAGACTCTCTTCAAATACATGACGTCCAGAGTGACTCTATACTGTAAAGACTCTCTTCAAATACATGACGGTCCAGAGGGACTCTATACTGTAAAGACTCTCTTCAAATACATGACGGTCCAGAGGGACTCTATACTGTAAAGACTCTCTTCAAATACATGACGGTCCAGAGGGACTCTATACTGTAATAGTCAGACTACTAGCCTGGAGCTGTGTGGATTTGTAACAGTTGTAGCTGTGTCTTGAATATTCTGAAACAGAGACCTGTTGAAGTGATTGAGAGCCAGAGTCAGGAAGTGTCCTTGCCATCCATCACAGTTGTTAGGATCTGTCTTTGTATTGCACAAGGTAGGAAAACAGTCAATCATACCATACATGCAATACAGAGATAACGTTTGACAAATGCAATCATAAAGTGTGAATACGTAACAGAACAAAGTACGTTATGAATGTTCTGAGAATCCTTGCTATTATGGAGAAAGCCTAGCTACCATCCCACCTCCCTCTCTAAAGCCTTCCTCACAGAGCTACGTGGTGCTGCTGACAGGGTAACACACCTACTCACACTCTCTTCAAATGAAACACAGTCTAATGTGACCCTATACTGCAGTATTGGAGCTGTGTGTGGAGCTGTGCAGATGCAGCTGTGGCTCTGCTTGGCTGTTCTCAATGCAGTTGGACCTGTTGCTGTAGGATTCCAGGCCAGTCAGGGAACACCATTGCCATCCAGTTGATAGAAAACCACAGACAAACGTAATCCTAGAGGTAAGAGCAGATAACCCATACTACACTACACTCTGAAAACAATGTCCTCATTTCCATTAGAAATACATTTAAGGGGGTCAAACGTGGGCCCCCTTCCAGACAGAGACACAGAAGTAAACATAGACAGGTTGGAGTGTAGTGACCCCGATCACGTTGTAATGATTGGATGCCTCCTCCAACTCCTCTGTGGCAGGCGCCCAGGTATGCTTCCAATAACTCCTTCTCATTTGAGCAGCAGGTCTAAAGTCAGCCAGGTTCCTGGTACCACACCTTATCCTTCATGTTCACAGTCTGGTACCACACCTTATCCTTCATGTTCACAGTCTGGTACCACACCTTATCCTTCATGTTCACAGTCTGGTACCACACCTTATCCTTCATGTTCACAGTCTGGTACCACACCTTATCCTTCATGTTCACAGTCTGACTCCACCGACACACCCTCTTTATTCACCTCACACTCTCCCTCTCTCTCTCCCTCCTACCATCCCTCTCCTTTACCTCTACCTAACTCCCTCCCTCCCTACCTCAATCCCTCTTCCTTCACCTCTACCATCCTCCCTCCTTCCCCCCTCCTACCATGCCTCTTTTTTCACATCCCCTACTCTCCCCCTCCCTCTCTCCCACCCTCCATCTATCTTCACCTCCCCTACCCTCCCCCTTCTCTCTCTCTCTCCCTCCCTCTTTCTTTACTTCCCCCCTCTCCCCCTCCCTCTCTCCCACCCTCCATCTATCTTCAATCAATCAATCAATCAATCAAGTTTATTTTATATAGCCCTTCATACATCAGCTAATATCTCGAAGTGCTGTACAGAGACCCAGCCTAAAACCCCAAACAGCTAGAATGCAGGTGAAGAAGCACCTCCCCCCTCCCTCCCTCTCTCCCTCCCTCTTTCTTCACCTCTCCCTCCCTCCCTCCCTCCCTCTCTCCCCCCTGGCCTCGACCAATGCTTCTTGACCAGTCACCATCAATTACCAGCTCAACACACACACGCACTCTCTCACACACCACCACTATTCCTCAGCATTAGCACCCTCATCGCTCCAATCATTTCTCAGCAGGCGGTGGGATGATATCTGCCATCACCGACTCAGGTGGGGTGGTCATTTGTATAACGGAGGGTGTCATGGGGGAGGAGAAGGGTGAGATGAGGGTTTAATGACTCGTCCCAGCCAATTTTCAGCCCATGGCTTCTCTTCGTGGGAAAATTAGGTTTGTAGTTAATGTAGCAGGGAGGGAGAGAAGGGGGGGGGTGCTGGGGGGGGGGGGGGTTCTGATCCTGGGGTGGTGGTGTAGGAGGGAGAGTGAGAGTGAGAGGGAGGGAGGGAGGGAGGGAGCATATGGTGGAGATCATTAAGGAAGAGGGTTCTAGAACCTTCCTTCCCAAGCTTCAATATTTCTATTAGCATCACACAGCCTTCATCTGAACCAGGACACGTCTGGGGAAATGCTTTAATGCAGGAAGAGTCAGAGAAGACGTCAGTCATCAGTGTGAGATTGAGAGAGAGAGAGAGAGAGAGAGAGAGAGAGAGAGAGAGAGAGAGAGAGAGAGAGAGAGAGAGAGAGACAGAGAGAGACAGAGAGAGAGAGAGAGAGAGAGAGAGAGAGAGAGAGAGAGAGAGAGAGAGAGAGAGAGAGAGAGAGAGAGAGAGAGAGAGAGAGAGAGAGAGAGTACACACACACACATATAAACATATGCACATATACAAGCACACGTACACAAAAACACTCTCCCTCTCTCCCCCTCCCTCTTCCCCCTCCTCTTCCCTTTATGTTTTTAATTAGATTCAGCTCCCCCATCTTTCATTGCTGGAATCAATAACCATTTGCCTGTGTGAAGGATGTAAATAGCCTAAATCTGACATGTAGAGGATATAAAACAGCGGCTCTCAATAGAATCACACCAATGGGAATCAAATGCTCACACCAATCCATAACCTTATTAGAAAATCTAATCAAATCAAAGTTTATTTGTCACGTGGACCGAACACAACAGGTGTAGACCTTATAGTGAAATGCTTACTTACAGGCTCTAACCAATAGTGCAAAAAGGTATTAGGTGAACAATAGGTAGGTACAGAAATAAAACAACAGTAAAAAGACAGGCTATATACAGTAGCTCGTCTGGTAGGCTCGTGTCACTGGGCATCTCGTGGCTGTGCTTCCCTTTGTAATCTATAATAGTTTGCAAGCCCTGTCACATAAGACGAGCATCAGAGCCGGTGTAGTATGATTCAATCTTAGCCCTGTATTGACGCTTTGCCTGTTTGATGGTTCATCGCAGGGCATAGCAGGATTTCTTGTAAGCTTCTGGGTTAGAGTCCCGCACCTTGAAAGCGGCAGTTCTATCCTTTACGAACGTTGCCTGTAATCCATGACTTCTGGTTGGGGTATGTATGTTCAGTCACTGTGGGGACGACGTCCTCGATGCACTTATTGATGAAGCCATTGACAGATGAGGTGTACTCCTCAATGCCATCGGAAGAATCCCGGAACATGTTCCAGTCTTGTCACGCCCTGACAATAGAGAGCCCTTGGATTCTCTATTGTGGTTTAGGTCAGGATGTGACTAGGGGGGTGTTCTAGAATGTGTATTTCTATGTTGGTGGTTTTGTATGGTTCCCAATTGGAGGCAGCTGGTAATCGTTGCCTTTAATTGGGGATCATATTTGGTGAGCCCTATCTCCCACCTGCTTAGTGGGATATTGTTTGTGTTAGTGTATTTGGGCACTACGTCTTCAAGTTCTTTGTTAGTTTTGTTGTTTTGTTTCTAGTTTCACTTTGTATTAAAAAGATGTGGAACTCAATGCACGCTGCGCCTTGGTTCGCTCATTTTGAAGTTTGTGACAGAATATCCTACCAAACCAGGACCAAGCATCGTGCCCAAAAGGGAAAGGAGTTTTGGACATGGGAAGAAGTGATGGGTGGATGTTAAACCCTTCCTTGGCGGCAGACAGAAGGTAATAATGGAGGACAGCAATGATGCCAGGGTTCGCGGCCACAGAAAGCCCAAGGACAACCCAAAGATTTTTTTTGGGGGGGGGGGGGTACAAGGGTTGCCGGTCGAGACGAGGCAAGAGCCAGAGATCGTCAGGGAGGCAATGGTGAAGTCGGGAGAGAGAGAGATGAGAGAGATGTTGTGCAAGTATGTTCTGCTCAACATTCGCCCAGAAGATCCGGTTAGCAGTCTGGTGAAACCTGTGTCTGCTCCACACATCTGGTCTCCAGTGCGCCTCCCCAGTCCGGTATGTCCTGTGCCTCCTCCCCGCACTCCCCCTGAAGTGCGTGTCACCAGTCCGGTGCCCCCTGTAACGGCTCAACGCACTAGGCCTCCGGTGCGCATTCACATTCCAAAGCTTCCGGCAAAGGTTCCGAGTCCAGAGCTTCCGGCGTCGGTTCCCAGTCCAGAGCTTCCGGCGACGGTTCCCAGTCCAGAGCTTCCGGCATCGGTTCCCAGTCCAGAGCTTCCGGCAATGGGTCCCAGTCCAGAGCTTCCGGCGACGGTTCCCAGTCCAGAGCTTCCGGCAATGGGTCCCAGTCCAGAGCTTCCGGCGACGGTTCCCAGTCCAGAGCTTCCGGCGACGGTTCCCAGTCCAGAGCTTCCGGCATCGGTTCCCAGTCCAGAGCTTCCGGCAATGGGTCCCAGTCCAGAGCTTCCGGCGACGGTTCCCAGTCCAGAGCTTCCGGCGACGGTTCCCAGTCCAGAGCTTCCTGCGACGTTTCACAGTCCGGGCGCAGAATCCAACCCAGCTCCATGGCCGGAGCCTTCCGCTGCCCATTCCGGGCGCGGCGTTCAACCCAGCTCCATGGCCGGATCCGCGGCCGTTGTGGGGGCTACAACCCGCACCGGAGCCGCCACCGAAACTAGTCACCCCCCTACTCTCCCCATTTGGTTTCAGGTTTTGCGGCCGGAGTCCGCACCTTTGGGAGGGGGGGAGGGTACTGTCACACCCTGACCATAGAGAGCCCTTGGATTCTCTTTAGTGGTTTAGGTCAGGGTGTGACTAGGGGGGGTGTTCTAGAATGTGTATTTCTATGTTGGTGGTTTTGTATGGTTCCCAATTGGAGGCAGCTTGTAATCGTTGCCTTTAATTGGGGATCATATTTGGTAAGCCCTATCTCCCACCTGCTTAGTGGGATATTGTTTGTGTTAGTGTATTTGGGCACTACGTCTTCAAGTTCTTTGTAGTTTTGTTGTTTTGTTTCTAGTTTCAATTTGTATTAAAAAGATGTGGATCTCAATGCACGCTGCGCCTTGGTCCGCTCATTTTGAAGTTTGTGACAAGTCTGTGATAACAAAACAGTCCTGTAGTTTAGCATCTGCTTCATCTGACCACTTTTTTATAGACCGAGTCGCTGGTGCTTCCAGCTTTAATTTTAGCTTGTAAGCAGGAATCAGGAGGATAGAATTGTGGTCAGATTTACCAAATGGAGGGTGAGGGAGAGCTTTGTATGTGTCTCTGTGTGTGGAGTACAGGTGATCTAGAATTTCTTTCCTTCTGGTTGCACATTTAACATGTTGATAGAAATTTGGTAGAACTGATTTAAGTTTCCCTGCATTAAAGTCTCCGGCCACTAGGAGCGCCGCCTCAGGGTGAGTGGTTTCCTGTTTGCTTATTTCCTTATACAGCTGACTGAGTGCGGTCTTAGTGCCAGCATCTGATTGTGGTGGTAAATAAACAGCCATGAAAAGTATAGCTGAGAACTCTCTAGGCAAGTAGTGTGGCCTGCAATTTATCACATTATACTCTACTTCAGGCGAGCAAAATCTAGAGACTTCCTTAGATTTCGTGCACCAGCTGTTTTTTACAAATATGCACAGCCTGCGCCCACTCGTCTTAGTGTGTGTGCTGAGTGTGCTGTTCTATCTTGCCGGTGCAGCGTAAATCCCGCTAGCTGAATGTCCATGTCGTCATTCAGCCACGATTCCGTGAAACATAGAATATGACAGTTTTTCATGTCCCGTTGGTAGGATATTCGTGATCGTACCTCGTCTAATTTATTGTCCAATGATTGCACGTTGGTGAGTAATATTGACGGTAACGGCAGCTTTCCCACTCGCCTTCTGCGGGTCCTCACAAGGCACCCCCTCTGTGTCCTCTGTACCTGTGTTTCTTCCTCTTGCAAATAACAGGGATGTTGGCCCTGTCGGGTGTTTGGAGAATGTCCTGTGCGTCCTGCTTGTTGAAGAAAGAATCTTTGTCTAATCCGAGGTGAGTGATCGCTGTCCTGATATCCAGAAGCTCTTTTTTGCCGTAAGATACAGTGGCAGAAACATTATGTACAAAATAAGTTACAAATAACGCAAAACCCCCCACATAGCAGCACAATTGGTTGGGCGCCCGTAAAACTGCTGCCATTTCCTCCGGCGCCATTTTATGCCCTACTTCAGGAGTATGCAGTATAACAGCCAATGAGAAGACCAGTGGGGAGTATGGCAGTATAACAGCCAATGAGAAGACCAGTGGGGAGTATGGCAGTATAACAGCCAATAGAAGACCAGTGGGGAGTATGGCAGTATAACAGCCAATGAGAAGACCAGTGGGGAGTATGGCAGTATAACAGCCAATAGAAGACCAGTGGGGAGTATGGCAGTATAACAGCCAATGAGAAGACCAGTGGGGAGTATGGCAGTATAACAGCCAATAGAAGACCAGTGGGGAGTATGGCAGTATAACAGCCAATGAGAAGACCAGTGGGGAGTATGGCAGTATAACAGCCAATGAGAAGACCAGTGGGGAGTATGGCAGTATAACAGCCAATGAGAAGACCAGTGGGGAGTATGGCAGTATAACAGCCAATAGAAGACCAGTGGGGAGTATGGCAGTATAACAGCCAATGAGAAGACCAGTGGGGAGTATGGCAGTATAACAGCCAATAGAAGACCAGTGGGGAGTATGGCAGTATAACAGCCAATGAGAAGACCAGTGGGGAGTATGGCAGTATAACAGCCAATAGAAGACCAGTGAGGAGTATGGCAGTATAACAGCCAATAGAAGACCAGTGAGGAGTATGGCAGTATAACAGCCAATAGAAGACCAGTGGGGAGTATGCAGTATAACAGCCAATAGAAGACCAGTGAGGAGTATGGCAGTATAACAGCCAATAAGAAGACCAGTGAGGAGTTAGCAGTATAACAGCCAATAGAAGACCAGTGGGGAGTATGCAGTATAACAGCCAATGAGAAGACCAGTGAGGAGTATGCAGTATAACAGCCAATAGAATACCAGTGAGGAGTGTGGCAGTATAACAGCCGATAGAAGACCAGTGAGGAGTATGGCAATATAACAGCCAATAGAAGACCAGTGGGGAGTATGGCAGTATAACAGCCAATGAGAAGACCAGTGGGGAGTATGGCAGTATAACAGCCAATAAAAGACCAGTGGGGAGTATGGCAGTATAACAGCCAATGAGAAGACCAGTGGGGAGTATGGCAGTATAACAGCCAATAGAAGACCAGTGGGGAGTATGGCAGTATAACAGCCAATGAGAAGACCAGTGGGGAGTATGGCAGTATAACAGCCAATGAGAAGACCAGTGGGGAGTATGGCAGTATAACAGCCAATGAGAAGACCAGTGGGGAGTATGGCAGTATAACAGCCAATAGAAGACAGGTGGGGAGTATGGCAGTATAACAGCCAATGAGAAGACCAGTGGGGAGTATGGCAGTATAACAGCCAATAGAAGACCAGTGGGGAGTATGGCAGTATAACAGCCAATGAGAAGACCAGTGGGGAGTATGGCAGTATAACAGCCAATAGAAGACCAGTGGGGAGTATGGCAGTATAACAGCCAATGAGAAGACCAGTGGGGAGTATGGCAGTATAACAGCCAATAGAAGACCAGTGAGGAGTATGGCAGTATAACAGCAAATAGAAGACCAGTGAGGAGTTAGCAGTATAACAGCCAATAGAAGACCAGTGGGGAGTATGCAGTATAACAGCCAATGAGAAGACCAGTGAGGAGTATGCAGTATAACAGCCAATAGAATACCAGTGAGGAGTATGGCAGTATAACAGCCAATAGAAGACCAGTGAGGAGTATGGCAATATAACAGCCAATAGAAGACCAGTGGGGAGTATGGCAGTATAACAGCCAATGAGAAGACCAGTGGGGAGTAGGGCAGTATAACAGCCAATAGAAGACCAGTGGGGAGTATGGCAATATAACAGCGAATAGAAGACCAGTGGGGAGTATGGCAGTATAACAGCCAATGAGAAGACCAGTGGGGAGTATGGCAGTATAACAGCCAATAGAAGACCAGTGGGGAGTTACCAGTATAACAGCCAATGAGAAGACCAGTGGGGAGTATGGTAGTATAACAGCCAATGAGAAGACCAGTGGGGAGTATACAGTATAACAGCCAATGAGAAGACCAGTGGGGAGTATGGTAGTATAACAGCCAATGAGAAGACCAGTGGGGAGTATGCAGTATGACAGCCAATGAGAAGACCAGTGAGGAGTATACAGTATAACAGCCAATGAGAAGACCAGTGGGGAGTATACAGTATAACAGCCAATGAGAAGACCAGTCAGGAGTATGGTAGTATAACAGCCAATGAGAAGACCAGTGGGGAGTATACAGTATAACAGCCAATGAGAAGACCAGTGAGGAGTATACAGTATAAGTGATTACAGCCTCAAATCTTATTGGTTATGACGCTACAAGCGTGTCACACCTGCATTTGGGGAGTATCTCCCATTCTTCTCTGCAGATCCTCTCAAGCTCTGTCAGGTTGGATGGGGAGCGTTGCTGCACAGCTATTTTCAGGTCTCTTCAGAGATGTTAGATCGAGTTGATATGCAGGTTCTGGCTGGGCCACTCAAGGAAATTCAGAGACTTGTCCCGAAGCCACACCTGCGCTGTCTTGGCTGTGTGCTTAGGGTTGTTGTCCTGTTGGAAGGTGAACCTTTGCCCCAGTCTGAGGTCCTGAGTGCTTTGAAGCAGGTTTTCATCGAGGACATCTCTGTACTTTGCTCCGTTCAGCTTTGCCTCGATCCTGACTAGTCTCTTAGTCCCAGCCGCTGAAAAACATCCCCACAGCATGATGCTGCCACCACCATGCTTTATTGTAGTAATGGTGCCATGTGTCCTCCAGACGTGACGCTTGTCATTCAGGACAAAGTGTTCAATCTTGGTTTCATCAAACCAAAAAATCTTGTTTCTCATGGTCTTAGAGTCTTTAGGTGCATTTCGGCAAACTACAAGCGGGCTGTCATGTGCCTTTTACTGAGGAGTGGCTTTCGTATGACCACTCTACCATAAAGGCCTGATTGGTGGAGTGCTGCAGAGATAGTTGTCCTTCTGGAAGGTTCTCCCATCTCCCCAGAGGAACTCTAATACAGCTCAGTCACCTCCCTGGCTGTTCAGTTTGGCCGGGCGGTTAGCCCTCGGAAAAGTCTTGGTGGTTCCAAACTTCTTCCATTAAACAATAATGGAGGCCACTGTGTTCTTGGGGACCTTTAATGCTGCAGAAATTGTCTGTTAGCCTTCCCCAGATCTGTGCCTCGATAGAATCCTGTCTCTGAGCTCTATGGACAATACCTTCGACCTCATGGCTTTGTTTTTGCTCTGACATGCACTGTTAACTGTGGGACCTTTTAAAGACAGGTGTGTCCTTTTCCAAATTATGTCCAATCAATTGAATTTACCACAGGGGGACTCCAATCAAGTTGTAGAAACATCTCAAGGATGATCAATGGAAACAGGATGCACCTGAGCTAAATTTTGACTATCATAGCAAAGGGTCTGAACAATTATGTAAATAAGGTATATCTGTTTTTTATTTTTCATACATTTACAAACATTTCTAAAAACATGTTTCTGCTTTGTGATTATGGGGTATTGTGTGTAGATTGCTGAGGATTTGTGTTTATTTAATCCATTTTAGAATATGGCTGTTATGTTACATTTTTGGGAAAAAGTCAAGGGGTCTGAATACTTTACGAAGGCACTGTACGTCAATCTGCATCAAGCAAATCAAACATGGCTTTGAATCCCAGTGAGAGTCTGCTGATGAACCGAGACAAAGTCAAGTGGAGAAAAGGATCAAGAGTTTTTAGTGTTTTTAGTGTTGAGGGTTGATCAGCTGTGTGCCCATCCATTCAACACAGCAGCTTAGAGGAAATAGAGGGAGGGAGGGAGGGAGAGTATGAAAGAAATAAATAAATAAAGGGGGAGGCTGTGTGTGTGTGTGTGTGTGTGTGTGTGTGTGTGTGTGTGTGTGTGTGTGTGTGTGTGTGTGTGTGTGTGTGTGTGTGTGTGTGTGTGTGTGTGTGTGTGTGTGTGTGTGTGTGTGTGTGTATGCACATGTGTATGGGAGAGTGTTTGAGTGAGTCAGCTGCTTGCCCCAGCCGCCCCAGCTGCTTGATCCAGCGTGTTAGTGATGATGGTGCTACTATTGGTCCTGTGCCCCTGCCCCTGGTCTGACCCTGGTAGTGATGATGGTGCTACTATTGGTCCTGTGCCCCTGCCCCTGGTCTGACCCTGGTAGTGATGATGGTGCTACTATTGGTCCTGTGCCCCTCCCCTGGTCTGACCTTGGTAGTGATGATGGTGCTACTATAGGTCCTGTGCCCCTCTCCTGGTCTGACCCTGGTAGTGATGATGGTGCTACTATAGGTCCTGTGCCCCTCCCCTGGTCTGACCCTGGTAGTGATGATGGTGCTACTATAGGTCCTGTGCCCCTCCCCTGGTCTGACCCTGGTAGTGATGATGGTGCTACTATAGGTCCTGTGCCCCTCTCCCTGGTCTGACCCTGGTAGTGATGATGGTGCTACTATTGGTCCTGTGCCCCTCCCCTGGTCTGATCCTGGTAGTGATGATGGTGCTACTATAGGTCCTGTGCCCCTCCCCCTGGTCTGACCCTGGTAGTGATGATGGTGCTACTATTGGTCCTGTGCCCCTCCCCTGGTCTGATCCTGGTAGTGATGATGGCGCTACTATTGGTACTGTGCCCCTCCCCTGGTCTGACCCTGGTAGTGATGATGGTGCTACTAATGGTCCTGTGCCCCTCCCCTGGTCTGATCCTGGTAGTGATGATGGCGCTACTATTGGTACTGTGCCCCTCCCCTGGTCTGACCCTGGTAGTGATGATGGTGCTACTATTGGTCCTGTGCCCCTCCCCTGGTCTGACCCTGGTAGTGATGATGGTGCTACTATAGGTCCTGTGCCCCTCCCCTGGTCTGACCCTGGTAGTGATGATGGTGCTACTATAGGTCCTGTGCCCCTCCCCTGGTCTGACCCTGGTAGTGATGATGGTGCTACTATCGGTCCTGTGCCCCTCCCCTGGTCTGACCCTGGTAGTGATGATGCTGCTACTATAGGTCCTGTGCCCCTCCCCTGGTCTGACCCTGGTAGTGATGATGGTGCTACTATAGGTCCTGTGCCCCTCCCCTGGTCTGATCCTGGTAGTGATGATGGTGCTACTATAGGTCCTGTGCCCCTCCCCCTGGTCTGATCCTGGTAGTGATGATGGTGCTACTATTGGTCCTGTGCCCCTCCCCTGGTCTGATCCTGGTAGTGATGATGGTGCTACTATAGGTCCTGTGCCCCTCCCCTGGTCTGACCCTGGTAGTGATGATGGTGCTACTATAGGTCCTGTGCCCCTCCCCCTGGTCTGACCCTGGTAGTGATGATGGTGCTACTATAGGTCCTGTGCCCCTCCCCTGGTCTGACCCTGGTAGTGATGATGGTGCTACTATTGGTCCTGTGCCCCTCTCCTGGTCTGATCCTGGTAGTGATGATGTTGCTACTATAGGTCCTGTGCCCCTCCCCTGGTCTGACCCTGGTAGTGATGATGGTGCTACTATAGGTCCTGTGCCCCTCCCCTGGTCTGATCCTGGTAGTGATGATGGTGCTACTATAGGTCCTGTGCCCCTCCCCCTGGTCTGATCCTGGTAGTGATGATGGTGCTACTATTGGTCCTGTGCCCCTCCCCTGGTCTGATCCTGGTAGTGATGATGGTGCTACTATAGGTCCTGTGCCCCTCCCCTGGTCTGACCCTGGTAGTGATGATGGTGCTACTATAGGTCCTGTGCCCCTCCCCCTGGTCTGACCCTGGTAGTGATGATGGTGCTACTATAGGTCCTGTGCCCCTCCCCTGGTCTGACCCTGGTAGTGATGATGGTGCTACTATAGGTCCTGTGCCCCTCCCCCTGGTCTGACCCTGGTAGTGATGATGGTGCTACTATAGGTCCTGTGCCCCTCCCCCTGGTCTGACCCTGGTAGTGATGATGGTGCTACTATAGGTCCTGTGCCCCTCCCCTGGTCTGACCCTGGTAGTGATGATGGTGCTACTATTGGTCCTGTGCCCCTCCCCTGGTCTGATCCTGGTAGTGATGATGGCGCTACTATTGGTACTGTGCCCCTCCCCCGTCTGACCCTGGTAGTGATGATGGTGCTACTATAGGTCCTGTGCACCTGCCCTGGTCTGACCCTGGTAGTGATGATGGTGCTACTATAGGTCCTGTGCCCCTCCCCTGGTCTGACCCTGGTAGTGATGATGGTGCTACTATAGGTCCTGTGCCCCTCCCCTGGTCTGACCCTGGTAGTGATGATGGTGCTACTATCGGTCCTGTGCCCCTCCCCTGGTCTGACCCTGGTAGTGATGATGCTGCTACTATAGGTCCTGTGCCCCTCCCCTGGTCTGACCCTGGTAGTGATGATGGTGCTACTATAGGTCCTGTGCCCCTCCCCTGGTCTTATCCTGGTAGTGATGATGGTGCTACTATAGGTCCTGTGCCCCTCCCCCTGGTCTGATCCTGGTAGTGATGATGGTGCTACTATTGGTCCTGTGCCCCTCCCCTGGTCTGATCCTGGTAGTGATGATGGTGCTACTATAGGTCCTGTGCCCCTCCCCTGGTCTGACCCTGGTAGTGATGATGGTGCTACTATAGGTCCTGTGCCCCTCCCCCTGGTCTGACCCTGGTAGTGATGATGGTACTACTATAGGTCCTGTGCCCCTCCCCTGGTCTGACCCTGGTAGTGATGATGGTGCTACTATTGGTCCTGTGCCCCTCTCCTGGTCTGATCCTGGTAGTGATGATGTTGCTACTATAGGTCCTGTGCCCCTCCCCTGGTCTGACCCTGGTAGTGATGATGGTGCTACTATAGGTCCTGTGCCCCTCCCCTGGTCTGATCCTGGTAGTGATGATGGTGCTACTATAGGTCCTGTGCCCCTCCCCCTGGTCTGATCCTGGTAGTGATGATGGTGCTACTATTGGTCCTGTGCCCCTCCCCTGGTCTGATCCTGGTAGTGATGATGGTGCTACTATAGGTCCTGTGCCCCTCCCCTGGTCTGACCCTGGTAGTGATGATGGTGCTACTATAGGTCCTGTGCCCCTCCCCCTGGTCTGACCCTGGTAGTGATGATGGTGCTACTATAGGTCCTGTGCCCCTCCCCTGGTCTGACCCTGGTAGTGATGATGGTGCTACTATAGGTCCTGTGCCCCTCCCCCTGGTCTGACCCTGGTAGTGATGATGGTGCTACTATAGGTCCTGTGCCCCTCCCCCTGGTCTGACCCTGGTAGTGATGATGGTGCTACTATAGGTCCTGTGCCCCTCCCCTGGTCTGACCCTGGTAGTGATGATGGTGCTACTATTGGTCCTGTGCCCCTCTCCTGGTCTGATCCTGGTAGTTATGATGTTGCTACTATAGGTCCTGTGCCCCTCCCCTGGTCTGACCCTGGTAGTGATGATAGTGCTACTGTTGGTCCTCTGCCCCCCCCCCCCTTCCGATCTGACCCAGGCCTACAGCTCCACTAACGCCAGCTGACAGGGCCAGGCCTCGGACCCCTCAGCCCTTTCCTCCACACGCTATGGTCCCCAACCGTCCCCCACAGGCCCTCAATGTGGCACCCTGACCCGGCTACAGCGCCTCCCTGGGGGGGGGGGGGGGGGGGATAGGATGGAGGCTCTAACCCTTGTCAGACTACCATGACCCACTATGATTCACCACATGCACACATATCCTGGTCACAGCCCCCAAGAACCTGAGGCCCTTGTTAATGTCACTAACATCATGAACTCTACCCAGTACCACAACATTGTTGCCAAAAAGCTGGTTGCCTCTGCTAGGAGGCTGAAACATGGCCGCAAGTGGATCTTCAAGACAGTAACCCCAAGAACATGCAAAAATACGCACAAAAATGGTTTATTGCCATCAAAATCTGGAAGAATTATGTATGTGGTCCCCAACTAATAAAACATTTGAGGAAAAGGCTCAGTGCCATTGTCCTTGCAAGGTGAGTTATTGAAATGTATTGAAAACAGGGGTGTCAATCATTTCAACCACTACAGACAGAAAGTCAATTTTTCTGAAAATTCTATTAGTATAAAATAATACAATATATTTTTTACCGCATACAATATAGCTCAGTATTTTTTATATTTATTTTTTAAAATCTTTTATACACTATATATACAAAAGTATGTGGACACCCCTTCAAATTAGTGGTTTTGGCTATTTCAGCCACACCCATTGCTGACAGGTGTATAAAATTGAGCACACAGCCGTGCACATAGCGAGGTCCATACAGAAATGTTCTGTTGAGATCGGTGTAGAAGAACTTTCCTGGTCTGCACAGAGCCCTGACCTCAACTCCATCGAACACCTTAGGGATGAATTGGAACGCCGACTGCGAGCCAGGCCTAATCGCCCAACATCAGTGCCGAAATCACTAATGCTCTTGTGGCTGAATGGAAGCAAGTCCCCATAGCAATGTTCTAATACAGTGGAAACCTTCCCAGAAGAGTGGAGGCTGTTATTGCAGCAAAAGGGGACCAACTTCATATTAATGACCATGATTTTGGAAAGAGATGTTCGACGAGCCGGTGTAAAACATACTTTTGGTCATGTAGTGTATCAAGGGTGTCAATAATTTCAGACCCCACTATACATACACAGTGCCTTCGGGAAGTATTCAGACCCCTTGACTTTTTCCACATGTTGTTAGGTTACAGCCTTTTTTCCCCTCAACAACCTACAAACAATACCCCATAATGACAAAGCAAAAACAGGTTTGTAAAACATAATTATCACATTTCCGTAAGTATTCAGACCCTTTACTCAGTACTTTGTTGAAGCACCTTTGGCAGCGATTACAGCCTTCAGTTGTCTTGGATATGACGCTACAAGCGTGTCACACCTGTATTTGGGGAGTTTCTCCCATTCTTCTCTGCAAATACTCTCAAGCTCTGTCAGGTTGGATGGGGAGCGTTGCTGCACAGCTATTTTCAGGTCTCCAGACATGTTTGATTGAGGTCAAGTCCTGGCTCTGGCTGGGCCACTCAAGGACATTCAGAGACTTGTCCCGAAGCCACTCCTGCGCTGTCTTGGCTGTGTGCTTAGGGTCGTTGTCCTGTTGGAAGGTGAATCTTTGCCCCAGTCTGAGGTCCTGAGTGCTTTGAAGCAGGTTTTCGTTGAGGACCTCTCTGTACTTTGCTCCGTTCAGCTTTGCCTCGATCCTGACTAGTCTCTTAGTCCCAGCCGCTGAAAAACATCCCCACAGCATGATGCTGCCACCACCATGCTTCGGGATTGTGATGGTGCCATGTGTCCTCCAGACGTGACACTTGTCATTCAGGCCAACGTGTTCAACTTGGTTTCATCAAACCAAAAAATCTTGTTTCTCATGGTCTTAGAGTCTTTAGGTGCATTTCGGCAAACTCCAAGCGTGCTGTCATGTGCCTTTTACTGAGGAGTGGCTTTCGTCTGACCACTCTACCATAAAGGCCTTATTGGTGGAGTGCTGCAGAGATGGTTGTCCTTCTGGAAGGTTCTCCCATCTCCCCAGAGGAACTCTAATACAGCTCAGTCACCTCCCTGGCTGTTCAGTTTGGCCGGGCGGTTAGCTCTCGGAAAAGTCTTGGTGGTTCCAAACTTCTTCCATTTAACAATAATGGAGGCCACTGTGTTCTTGGGGACCTTCAATGCTGCAGAAATTGTCTGTTACCCTTCCCCAGATCTGTGCCTCGATAGAATCCTGTCTCGGAGCTCTACGGACAATACCTTCAACCTCATGGCTTTGTTTTTGCTCTGACATGCACTGTCAACTGTGGGACCTTTTAAAGACAGGTGTGTCCTTTTCCAAATTTTTGTCCAATCAATTGAATTTACCACAGGGGGACTCCAATCAAGTTGTAGAAATATCTCAAGGATGATCAATGGAAACAGTATGCACCTGAGCTCAATTTCGAGTCTCATAGCAAAGGGTCTGAATACTTATGTATATAAGTTATTTCTAAAAACATGTTTCTGCTTTGTGAATATGGGGTATTGTATGTAGATTGCTGAGGATTTGTATTTATTTAATCCATTTTAGAATATGGCTGTTATGTTACATTTTTGGGAAAAAGTCAAGGGGTCTGAATACTTTGTGAAGGCACTGTACGTCAATCTGCATCAAGCAAATCAAACATGGCTTTGAATCCCAGTGAGAGTCTGCTGAAGAACCGAGACAAAATCACGTGGAGAAAAGGATCAAGAGTTTTTAGTGTTTTTAGTGTTGATGGTTGATCAGCTGTGTGCCCATCCATTCAACACAGCAGCTTAGAGGAAATAGAGGGAGGGAGGGAGGGAGAGTATGAAAGAAAGAAATAAATAAAGGGGGAGGCTGTGTGTGTGTGTGTGTGTGTGTGTGTGTGTGTGTGTGTGTGTGTGTGTGTGTGTGTGTGTGTGTGTGTGTGTGTGTGTGTGTGTGTGTGTGTGTGTGTGTGTGTGTGTGTGTGTGTGTGTGTGTGTGTGTGTGTGTGTGTGTGCGCACGTGGCTATATATTGTGTTGTGTGTTTCTCTATCCGTGTCTGTACTCACTGCTCACACTATTAAATCAACCAGCATATTTGAATCCCAACCGGACCAGTGCTCTTGTGTTTGTGAGTCAGCACACCCCCTGTTGTAAATCTGTCTCTCTATCATCTCTGTTCCTCCCTGTCCTTTATGAAGTCCACTGTGTCCACTCTGTCCCGCTACCAGCAGACCCACCCTGACCTTTCTGCCTGGCCGCCGCTGGCCGCCACACGATCCATAATTATGAAATGAAATGAATTAGCGTCTGGCGGTGATGGCAGCATCCTAACAGAGTAATGGTTATTGAGCGCTGGGAAATATTGAACTCAATGGTTTGTGAGTAATGCTTCCATCAGGAAAGGCCTTCGCCTCCTCCTCCAAGGGCACGTCCCAAACCACATCCTATTTCCTATGTAGTGCACTTGGGCTCACAGGGATCTGGTCTAAAGTAGTAACCTATGTAGGGAATAGGGTGCCATTTAAAGCCAGGGACATTAAAGAGCGGACCCCCGTGATGTAGCTGTGTCCTGCTGTATACTGACATGAGGTGTGTGTGTGTGTGTGTGTGTGTGTATGTGTGTGTGTGTGTGTGTGTGTGTGTGTGTGTGTGTGTGTGTGTGTGTGTGTGTGTGTGTGCGCACGCGCGCGTGCGTGCGTGTGTGTGTGTGTGTGTGTTAGAACCGGCTGAGCTAAACCACAGCAGACAGGGAGTTGCCTCTGGGAAAACGAAATAAATATTAGGATAAAAATTATTTGTTCTCACAGTGTTACACTAAATTCACCCAGCTAGCGCACAACTTTCTGAGAACCCTATGTTTCTTAGAGCTTGGTGTGAGAGTGGTTGCCCTATGATTATTTTGCTTGCAATCTTCCCACAACGTTCTGGGAATGTTGCTGGATAGTTGCTTGGCTTTGGAACATTCTGTGCAAACATTTAAGGAACCTGACCAAAATATCTTTGTTTTCTTGGTATTTCAATCATTTAACAGAACATTTGCTTAAAGTTCAAACATGGTTACATTTAATAAATTTTTTAAAAATGTTCTAGGAATGTTTTCCAACTGGTTTGACAATGGAAATGTTATCAAATAGTTCAGAGAATGTTAAGAAACATTCTCATGTGGGTATCTCAGTACTTCAGCGTAACGTTTCCTACAGGTTTACTCATGGTTCTATTTAAAGTCATGTTGTCAAATTGTTCTGAGAACGTCGAGAAAACGTTCCATAAAAACCACAAGAAACCTCAGAGAACGAATGCATTCCTTTCTCAGCCTTAACAAACTGCTCTCTATGCTCTATCTTGTGTGTTCAGGTGTGTTGGCCACGCCCACTAATTGGCCACACCTGATCTTAATGAGTGCTTGTTTCTTTTGAAAATGGGGTCAAATTAACTCCAATTAACATCTTTCTATGCGTGATTTTTTTTGTTGCATGCTAGCTCCATCCTGGTGGCACAGTGGACTAATTCATGGAGAGAGAACAGAAGTTAATAGGTTTGAAACACACTGATGCTGTGTCACAATAAAAAATAAAAACATGTGTTTGCATAAATAATGCCTAAGGAAATGTATTTCCATGTGTCATATCTGTCTTAGGAGTAAAAAATACCTCTTTGATGTCATACAAGCAAGCCAAACACCCATATATGCACTTCACATTTCCATATCATAAAACTCTGTGTGATCCTTATGTGTGATGTACAGTTACACGATGACATGGCGACATACCCTGGGTTATTCTGTGATGAAAATTTGCCGCGGCACACGCACCTGAATGAATGACTCCTTTCTATGCGCACTAGAATTATGATCCATTTCCCTGGATTGCAATGTGAAAGCCTGAAACTGTAATATCATATTTTATAACTTAGCTAGTCATGTTGGCAATAGAACAAGCTTTCAAATGATGCCCACCTGACCCAGATTGTGATTTATAATGGACTTGTTTTGGAATGTGTAAACAACAACAGTAGTTGTGTGAAGGCAGGGATGCAGGTTGTGTTCCAAACAAAACAACAACAGTAATTGTGTGAAGGCGGGGATGCAGGGTTGTGTTCCAAACAAAACAACAACAGTAGTTGTGTGAAGGCGGGGATGCAGATTGTGTTCCAAACAAAACAACAACAGTAGTAGTGTGAAGGCGGGGATGCAGATTGTGTTCCAAACAAAACAACAACAGTAATTGTGTGAAGGCTGGGATGCAGGTTGTGTTCCAAACAAAACAACGAATAGTAGTAGTGTGAAGGCGGGGATGCAGGTTGTGTTCCAAACAAAACAACAACAGTAGTAGTGTGAAGGCGGGGATGCAGGTTGTGTTCCAAACAAAACAACAATAGTAATAGTGTGAAGGCGGGGATGCAGGTTGTGTTCCAAACAAAACAACAACAGTAATAGTGTGAAGGCGGGGATGCAGGTTGTGTTCCAAACAAAACAACAATAGTAACAGTGTGAAGGCGGGGATGCAGGTTGTGTTCCAAACAAAACAACAATAGTAACAGTGTGAAGGCGGGGATGCAGATTGTGTTCCAAACAAAACAACAACAGTAGTAGTGTGAAGGCGGGGATGCAGGTTGTGTTCCAAACAAAACAACAACAGTAACAGTGTGAAGGCGGGGATGCAGATTGTGTTCCAAACAAAACAACAACAGTAGTAGTGTGAAGGCGGGGATGCAGGTTGTGTTCCAAACAAAACAACAACAGTAGTAGTGTGAAGGCGGGGATGCAGGTTGTGTTCCAAACAAAACAACAACAGTAACAGTGTGAAGGCGGGGATGCAGGTTGTGTTCCAAACAAAACAACAACAGTAACAGTGTGAAGGCGGGGATGCAGGTTGTGTTCCAAACAAAACAACAATAGTAACAGTGTGAAGGCGGGGATGCAGGTTGTGTTCCAAACAAAACAACAATAGTAACAGTGTGAAGGCGGGGATGCAGGTTGTGTTCCAAACAAAACAACAATAGTAACAGTGTGAAGGCGGGGATGCAGGTTGTGTTCCAAACAAAACAACAATAGTAACAGTGTGAAGGCGGGGATGCAGGTTGTGTTCCAAACAAAACAACAATAGTAACAGTGTGTAGGCGGGGATGCAGGTTGTGTTCCAAACAAAACAACAACCAGTGTGCTGCTCTTGTTCTTCAACAGCACAGCTCGGAAAGCTCAAACAAGCCCCTTATAGTTGAAGACTCATCTTTGAGTCATAAAAGTGCCTTGAATCACTTTGGAGAGGTGTAAAGGGTAAAGGGTAGATAAGGGTAAAGGGCTAATAAAACCTCTAAATGAACTATCATTTCCATTCTCTGAGTTCTGACAAAACCTCGCAGGAAAACCTCCAAGGAACCAGAGTCAAATATTCTCAGAATCTCCCTGCAACGCAAAAATAAACCTTCCCAGAACAGGTGACATATTCACTTCTCAGAACAGGTGACATATTCACTTCCCAGAACAGGTGACATATTCACTTCCCAGAACAGGTGACATATTCACTTCCCAGAACAGGTGACATAATCACTTCCCAGAACAGGTGACATATTCTCTTCCCAGAACAGGTGACATATTCACTTCCCAGAACAGGTGACATATTCACTTCCCAGAACAGGTGACATAATCACTTCAAAGAACAGGTGACATAATCACTTCCCAGAACAGGTGACATATTCACTTCCCAGAACAGGTGACATAATCACTTCCGAGAACAGGTGACATATTCACTTCCCAGAACAGGTGACATATTCACTTCAAAGAACAGGTGACATATTCACTTCCCAGAACAGGTGACATATTCACTTCCCAGAACAGGTGACATATTCACTTCCCAGAACAGGTGACATATTCACTTCCCAGAACAGGTGACATATTCACTTCCCAGAACAGGTGACATAATCACTTCAAAGAACAGGTGACATATTCACTTCCCAGAACAAGTGACATATTCACTTCCCAGAACAGGTGACATATTCACTTCCCAGAACAGGTGACATATTCACTTCCCAGAACAGGTGACATATTCACTTCCCAGAACAGGTGACATAATCACTTCCCAGAACAGGTGACATATTCACTTCCCAGAACAGGTGACATATTCACTTCCCAGAACAGGTGACATAATCACTTCCAAGAACAGGTGACATATTCACTTCCCAGAACAGGTGACATATTCACTTCCCAGAACAGGTGACATATTCACTTCCCAGAACAGGTGACATATTCACTTCCCAGAACAGGTGACATATTCACTTCCCAGAACAGGTGACATAATCACTTCCCAGAACAGGTGACATATTCACTTCCCAGAACAGGTGACATATTCACTTCCCAGAACAGGTGACATATTCACTTCTCAGAACAGGTGACATATTCACTTCCCAGAACAGGTGACATATTCACTTCCCAGAACAGGTGACATATTCACTTCCCAGAACAGGTGACATATTCACTTCCCAGAACAGGTGACATATTCACTTCCCAGAACAGGTGTCATATTCACTTCCCATAACAGGTGACATATTCACTTCCCAGAACAGGTGACATATTCACTTCCCAGAACAGGTGACATAATCACTTCCCAGAACAGGTGACATATTCACTTCCCAGAACAGGTGACATAATCACTTCAAAGAACAGGTGACATATTCACTTCCCAGAACAGGTGACATATTCACTTCCCAGAACAGGTGACATATTCACTTCCCAGAACAGGTGACATATTCACTTCCCAGAACAGGTGACATATTCACTTCCCAGAACAGGTGACATATTCACTTCCCAGAACAGGTGACATAATCACTTCCCAGAACAGGTGACATAATCACTTCAAAGAACAGGTGACATATTCACTTCCCAGAACAGGTGACATATTCACTTCCCAGAACAGGTGACATAATCACTTCAAAGAACAGGTGTCATATTCACTTCCCAGAACAGGTGACATATTCACTTCCCAGAACAGGTGACATATTCACTTCCAAGAACAGGTGACATATTCACTTCTTTTCTCACAAAGTTTGAAAAATGTTTAACGGCGCAGTGGTCTAAGGCTTGAGGCGTCACTACAGACCCGGGTTCGATCCCAGGCTGTGTCACAACCGTCTGTGACCTGGAGTCCCATAGGGCGGGGCACAATTGGCCCAGTGTTGACCGGGTTAGGGGAGGGTTTGGATGGGGCGGCTTTACTTGG
Organism: Salvelinus fontinalis; assembly: GCF_029448725.1. NCBI lineage: Eukaryota > Metazoa > Chordata > Actinopteri > Salmoniformes > Salmonidae > Salvelinus > Salvelinus fontinalis. The sequence goes on from NC_074671.1 coordinate 60,990,625, forward strand.
CTCATCGCGCTCTTGTGGTGGGCCGGGTACATACAGGCTGACTTTGTGGTGGGCCGGGTACATACAGGCTGACTTTGTGTTGTTCCGGGTACATACAGGCTGACTTTGTGGTGGGCCGGGTACATACAGGCTGACTTTGTGGTGGGCCGGGTACATACAGGCTGACTTTGTGGTGGGCCGGGTACATACAGGCTGACTTTGTGGTGTTCCGGGTACATACAGGCTGACTTTGTGGTGGGCCGGGTACATACAGGCTGACTTTGTGGTGTTCCGGGTACATACAGGCTGACTTTGTGGTGGGCCGGGTACATACAGGCTGACTTTGTGGTGGGCCGGGTACATACAGGCTGACTTTGTGGTGGGCCGGGTACATACAGGCTGACTTTGTGGTGGGCCGGGTACATACAGGCTGACTTTGGTCATCAGGTGAAATAAGTTTCCTCTGACACATTCGGGCGGGTGTAAAAAAGCATGTTTTGTCTGGTCATGTTTCGGAGGACGCATGACTCGACGTTTGCGTCTCCCAAGCCCATTGGGGAGTTGCAGCGATGAGACAAGATCGCAATTGGATATCACAAGAAAACTATTATAAAAAAGTGTTATAAAAAAAATATATGGTTTATTGTTCTGTTCAGGAAACATATGGATTCGTTCCCACAATCAATATGAAACCAAAAACATAAGTTCCTACAACTTCCAAGGAACCAAGTGTGTTAGCTGGGAACCCTGTACCCCCAGACAAGAAAATAAACATCTCTGATACCAGTACTACAATGGTGGCACACAGACATCTCTCACCCACAGAATCTCTCTTCTCTCCCTCTCTCCTTTTGGGCTGAGTCTCTTAAATGCTACCCAAGCCACAGAATCTCTCTTCTCTCCCTCTCTCCTTTTGGGCCTGCACCCCAAATGGCCCCATATTCCCTACAGTATATAGTGCACTACTTTTGACCAGGCCCCATAAGGCTCTATGTAGGATGCAGCAAGAGAAGAAAATACTGAAATACATATCTCCATTGACTATGTAAATCCATCGCAAACTAAAGGAAAACATCAATTACGATGAGAAGAGGGGGTAGAGAAACTTGGGGAAGAGAAAAAAATATCACAAGTTGAAATTCCTCTTGAAGTTGTACCAGACAACTCTGAGAGTGTTGTGGTGGTGTCTGGCCTACTGCTAGCTCTCCAGACTAGACGTTCCTCTACCCCTTCATGACAGAGGTTCACATCCTGTCTCACTCCTTCATATCTGTCTACATTTCATCAATTATGAAATTCGGAATGAGAGAGGGAGACAGAGGGGCATTCATATTAAAATTGCATATCTATTTGATATGAAAAACAATATTAGATATCATATATCAGATACATAAACAACAACAACAACAACTGGAGACAGTATCTTCTATGGCCTCTCTCCAGTCTCCATCACTATAGCATCAGACTTTCCTTTCTTTCTTCCTTCCTTCCCACCATACATCCTCCTCCAGCCTCCTTCTCTATCGGAGTGTCTGACGTGACAGCACGGTGGAAAAGATGGATGTTTAGTATTGCTTACAGTGGGTTGTCCTAGATACAGAGGCTGACACGATGGCTTGAGGTACTGTCTGGAGAAGTGGTGGTGACAAGAGGGGGGAGGAGGTGGAGAGGAGGGAGGAGGTGGAGAGGAGGGAGGAGATCGAGAGGAGGAAGAAGAGGAGGGAGGAGGGAGAAGAGGGGGTGCTTGTTCCCATCATAGCTGACACCGCTGACAGATGACTGTGTGTGTGTGTGTGTGTGTGTGTGTGTGTGTGTGTGTGTGTGTGTGTGTGTGTGTGTGTGTGTGTGTGTGTGTGTGTGTGTGTGTGTGTGTGTGTGTGTGTGTGTGTGTGTGTGCGCACACTTCAGGGGGAATACGTAAGTAAGATGGGGAATGAAAGATAGATAGTGTCCCGCGTGGAAAGGAGAGGGAGGAGCAGAAGGAGGAGGGGAAGATGGATGAGAGAGGGATGGAGAGTATGAAAGGAGTTTAGGAGCCGTGTGACGTTGCTTAATGGGAGGAGAAGGAGGTGGGGACGTAGGAGGATGACGGGAGATGGGGCAGAAGTAGGAGGAGGGGAGGGAGGAGATGGCAGTGGGGAGTTTAGAGGGAGTAGGGGAAGAGAGGGCAGTGGGAAGGTGAGAGAGGGAGCGAGGAGAGGGCAGTGGGGAGTTTAGATGGAGGGAGGAGAGGGCTGTGGGGAGTTTAGAGGGAGTAGGGGAAGAGAGGGCAGTGGGAAGGTGAGAGAGGGAGCGAGGAGAGGGCAGTGGGGAGTTTAGAGGGAGGGAAGAGAGGGCTGTGGGGAGTTTAGATGGAGGGAAGAGAGGGCAGTGGGGAGTTTAGAGGGAGGGAAGAGAGGGCTGTGGGGAGTTTAGAGGGAGGGAAGAGAGGGCTGTGGGGAGTTTAGAGGGAGTAGGGGAAGAGAGGACAGTGGGAAGGTGAGAGAGGGAGCGAGGAAAGGGCAGTGGGGAGTTGAGATGGAGGGAGGAGAATGCAGTGGGGAGTTTAGAGGGAGGTGGGGAGGAGAGGACAGTGGGGAGTTTAGAGGGAGGTTGAGGAGGCAATAAATCAAGAATAATATGTCTAATCATTTATTTGTCCTGTTGTGTGTGATTGTGTGTGATTGTGTGTCTTTGTACAGACTTGAGTGTGTCCTCCCTATAGTTAATATTCAGGTTGGTGCTGGTGGAATTTGCAGATCTACGTCATGCGCCCTCGTCTGTGGCTCAGTTGTCTGCACCGCACAGAGGAGAGGATATGATAGGAGAGGAGAGAGTAGAGAGGGTAGGAAAGGAGAGGAGAAGAGAGTGAGTAGAGAGGAGAGGAGAGGAGAGGAGAGGAGAGGAGAGGAGAGGAGAGGAGAGGTATGAGAAAGAATAGGGAGAAGGGAATTAGTGTAGATTTGCAGTAAATCTGCTAGCCACATTTCCCTGCTGAGAGAGAGAGAGGAGGAAGGGGAGAGCGCGGTATCACACCAGCACAAACTCTAACACGCATGAATTAATGGCATAATGGTCATATGTTAGGCCCCACAGCTAGTTACATGTATTGATATACATACGGAAATGGAGAAAGAGAGAGAGAGAGGGAGACATGTGACTGGCCTCATAATATGAGCACTAGGCTAATGAAGCACACTAGCGCTACTGGCAGACCTGCAAACCAAGACTTTGACAGTGAGTGAAAGGATCTATAGTGTCACTTAGGCCAAGTTTGTGCTGTTAACTCTTCGTGTAATACACTGTATTCGGTTAACAATAGGCACTGTTGTTTGGCTCCATGGCATAGCCCCATCCACGGGGCCGGACGGAGTTCCATGGCATAGACCCATCCACAGGGCCGGAGGGAGTTCCAGGGTATAGACCCATCCACGGGGCCGGATGGAGTTCCAGGGCATAGACCAATCCACGGGGCCGGACGGAGTTCCATGGTATAGACCCATCCACAGGGCCGGTTTGAGTTCCATGGTATAGACCCATCCACGGGGCCGGATGGAGTTCCATGGTATAGACCTATCCACGGGGCCGGATGGAGTTCCATGGCATAGACCCATCCACGGGGCCGGATAGAGTTCCAGGGCATAGACCCATCCACGGGGCCGGATGGAGTTCCAGGGTATAGACCCATCCACGGGGCCGGACGGAGTTCCAGGGTATAGACCCATCCACGGGGCCGGATGGAGTTCCAGGGCATAGACCCTTCCCTGGGGCCGGACGGAGTTCCAGGGTATAGACCCATCCACGGGGCCGGACGGAGGTCCAGGGCATAGACCCTTCCACGGGGCCGGATGGAGTTCCAGGGCATAGACCCATCCACAGGGCCGGAGGGAGTTCCAGGGTATAGACCCATCCACAGGGCCGGACGGAGTTCCAGGTTATAGACCCATCCACGGGGCCGGACGGAGTTCCAGGGTATAGACCCATCCACGGGGCCGGATGGAGTTCCAGGGTATAGACCCATCCACGGGGCCGGACGGAGTACCATGGCATAGACCCATCCACGGGGCCGGACGGAGTTCCAGGGCATAGACCCATCCACGGGGCCGGACGTAGTTCCAGGGCATAGACCCATCCACGGGGCCGGACGTAGTTCCAGGGTATAGACCCATCCACGGGGCCGGACGGAGTTCCAGGGTATAGACCCATCCACGGGGCCGGACGGAGTTCCATGGCATAGACTCATCCACGGGACCGGATGGAGTTCCAGGGTATAGACCCATCCACGGGGCCGGACGGAGTTCCAGGGCATAGACCCATCCACGGGGCCGGACGGAGTCCCAGGGTATAGACCCATCCACGGGGCCGGACGGAGTTCCAGGGCATAGACCCATCCACGGGGCCGGATGGAGTTCCAGGGTATAGACCCATCCACGGGGCCGGATGGAGTTCCATGGTATAGACCCATCCACGGGGCCGGATGGAGTTCCAGGGCATAGACCCATCCACGGGGCCGGATGGAGTTCCATGGTATAGACCCATCCACGGGGCCGGACGGAGTTCCAGGGTATAGACCCATCCACGGGGCCGGACGGAGTTCCATGACATAGACCCATCCACGGGGCCGGACGGAGTTCCATGGCATAGACCCATCCACGGGGCCGGACGGAGTTCCATGGCATAGACCCATCCACGGGGCCGGACGGAGTTCCATGGCATAGACCCATCCACGGGGCCGGACGGAGTTCCATGGTATAGACCCATCCACGGGGCCGGACGGAGTTCCAGGGTATAGACCCATCCACGGGGCCGGACGGAGTTCCATGGCATAGACCCATCCACGGGGCCGGACGGAGTTCCATGGTATAGACCCATCCACGGGGCCGGATGGAGTTCCAGGGCATAGACCCATCCACGGGGCCGGACGGAGTTCCATGGTATAGACCCATCCACGGGGCCGGACGGAGTTCCATGGTATAGACCCATCCACGGGGCCGGACGGAGTTCCATGGTATAGACCCCTCCACGGGGCCGGACGGAGTTCCATGGTATAGACCCATCCACGGGGCCGGATGGAGTTCCATGGTATAGACCCATCCACGGGGCCGGACGGAGTTCCAGGGCATAGACCCATCCACGGGGCCGGACGGAGTTCCATGGTATAGACCCATCCACGGGGCCGGACGGAGTTCCATGGTATAGACCCATCCACGGGGCCGGACGGAGTTCCATGGTATAGACCCCTCCACGGGGCCGGACGGAGTTCCATGGTATAGACCCATCCACGGGGCCGGACGGAGTTCCATGGTATAGACCCATCCACGGGGCCGGACGGAGTTCCATGGTATAGACCCATCCACGGGGCCGGACGGAGTTCCAGGGCATAGACCCATCCACGGGGCCGGACGGAGTTCCACGGTATAGACCCATCCACGGGGCCGGACGGAGTTCCAGGGCATAGACCCATCCACGGGGCCGGACGGAGTTCCAGGGCGCGTTCTCAGAGCACGCGCAGATCAGCTGACAGGCGTATACAAGGTCATTTTCAACCTCTCCTTGTCCCAGTCTGTAATCTCCACATGTTTTAAACTGACCACCATCATACCTGTTCCCAACAACTATAAGGCTTCATGTTACTATGACTACTGCTCTGCAGCGCTCACAACTTAATTCATGAAATGAAATGCATCATCCCAGACACTCTAGACCCACTCCTGCTTTTCCAACAGTCTTGAATGAGTTCCCACATATGCTGAGCACTTGTTGGCTACTTTTCCTTCACTCTGCGGTCCAACTCATCCCAAACCATCTCAATTGGGTTGAGGTCGGGCGATTGTGGAGGCCAGGTCATCTCATGCAGCACTCCATCACTCTCCTTCTTGGTCAAATAGCCCTTACACAGCCTGGAGGTGTGTTGGGTCATTGTCCTGTTGAAAAACAAATGATAGTCCTACTAAGCGCAAACCAGATCGCTGCAGAATGCTGTGGTAGCCATGCTGGTTAAGTGTGCCTTGAATTCTAAATAAATCACAGACAGTGTCAACAGCCAAGCACCCCCACATCATCACACCTCCTCCTCCATGCTTCATGGTGGGAACCACCTTTCACCTACTCTGCGTCTCACAAACACACTGCGGTTGGAGCCAAAAATCTCAAATTTGGACTCATCAGACCAAAGGACATATTTCCACCGGTCTAATGTTCATTGCTCGTGTTTCTTGGCCCAAGTCTCTTATTATTATTGGGGTCCTTTAGTAGTGATTCACACAGTCTCCTCTGAACAGTTGATGTTGAGATGTGTCTGTTACTTGAACTCTGTGAAGCATTTATTTGGGCTGCAATTTCTGAGGCTGGTAACTCTAATGAACATGTCCTCTGCAGCAGAGGTAACTCTGGGTCTTCCTTTCCTGTGGTGGTCCTCATGAGAGCCAGTTTCATCATAGTACTTGATGGTTTTGCAAATGCACGTGAAGAAACTTTTAAAGTTCTTGAAATGTTCTGGGTTGACTGACCTTCATGTCTTAAAGTAATGATGGACTGTCGTTTCTCGTTTCTCCAAAATATGGACTTGGTCTTTAACCAAATAGGGCTATCTTCTATATATCACCCTACCTTGTCACAACACAACTGATTGTCTTAAACACGTTAAGAAATTCCACAAATGTACTTTTAACAAGGCACACCTGTTAATAGAAATGCATTCCAGGTGACTACCTCATGAATCTGGTTGAGAGAATGCCAAGAGTGTGCAAAGCTGTCATCAAGTGAAAGGGTGGCTACTTTGAAGAACCTCAAATAAAATATATTTTGATTTGTTTAACTCTTTTTTTGGTTACTACATGATTCCATATGTGTTACTTCATAGTTCTGAAGTCTTCACTATTATTCTATCACATCCACTGCTGCTACTCTGTTAATCATATATCCTGATGCCTTGTCACCTTACACCTATACCCATCTACCTCCATCACTCCAGCATCCCTGTCACCTTACTCCTATACATATCTACCTCCATCACTCCAGCATCCCTGTCACCTTACTCCTATACTCATCTACCTCCATCACTCCAGCATCCCTGTCACCTTACTCCTATACATATCTACCTCCATCACTCCAGCATCCCTGTCACCTTACTCCTATACTCATCTACCTCCATCACTCCAGCATCCCTGTCACCTTACACCTATACCCATCTACCTCCATCACTCCAGCATCCCTGTCACCTTACTCCTATACATATCTACCTCCATCACTCCAGCATCCCTGTCACCTTACTCCTATACTCATCTACCTCCATCACTCCAGCATCCCTGTCACCTTACTCCTATACTCATCTACCTCCATCACTCCAGCATCCCTGTCACCTTACTCCTATACATATCTACCTCCATCACTCCAGCATCCCTGTCACCTTACACCTATACCCATCTACCTCCATCACTCCAGCATCCCTGTCACCTTACTCCTATACATATCTACCTCCATCACTCCAGCATCCCTGTCACCTTACTCCTATACTCATCTACCTCCATCACTCCAGCATCCCTGTCACCTTACTCCTATACTCATCTACCTCCATCACTCCAGCATCCCTGTCACCTTACTCCTATACCCATCTACCTCCATCACTCCAGTATCCCTGTCACCTTACACCTATACCCATCTACCTCCATCACTCCAGCATCCCTGTCACCTTACTCCTATACCCATCTACCTCCATCACTCCAGTATCCCTGTCACCTTACACCTATACCCATCTATCTCCATCACTCCAGCATCCCTGTCACCTTACTCCTATACTCATCTACCTCCATCACTCCAGCATCCCTGTCACCTTACACCTATACCCATCTACCTCCATCACTCCAGCATCCCTGTCCCTTTACTCCTATACTCATCTACCTCAATCACTCCAGCATCCCTGCACATGTAAATATGGTATTGGAAATGACTCTGCATACAGCTTCTTACTTCTCATGTTCTTCTTTCTTATTTGTATATCTTTGTTCTACCTTGTGTTATTTGTATATCTTTGTTCTACCTTGTGTTATTTGTATATCGTTGTTCTACCTTGTGTTATTTGTATATCTTTGTTCTACCTTGTGTTATTTGTATATCTTTGTTCTACCTTGTGTTATTTGTATATCTTTATTCTACCTTGTGTTATTTGTATATCTTTGTTCTACATTGTGTTATTTGTATATCTTTGTTCTACCTTGTGTTATTTGTATATCTTTATTCTACCTTGTGTTATTTGTATATCTTTGTTCTACCTTGTGTTATTTTTAGTACTACATTGATATTGATTACCACATTGTTGGGTTTAGAGCGGCAAGAAAAGCATTTCACAGTACTTGTGCATTTGATATTAAAACTAAAACTTGAATCATGTTGTCTGGCTCCTTGGTATAGAACCATCATGTTGTTTAGCTCTTTGGTATAGAACCATCATGTTGTTGGGCTCCTTGGTATAGAACTATCATGTTGTTAGGCTCCTTGGTATAGAACCATCATGTTGTTTTGCTCTTTGGTATAGAACTATCATGTTGTTGGGCTCCTTGGTATAGAACCATCATGTTGTTGGGCTCCTTGGTATAGAACCATCATATTGTAGGGCTCCTTGGTATAGAACCATCATGTTGTTGGGCTCCTTGGTATAGAACCATCATATTGTTTGGCTCCTTGGTATAGAACCATCATATTGTTTAACTCCTTAGTATAGAACCATCATATTATTTAGCTCCTTGGTATAGAGCCATCATATTGTTTGGCTCCTTGGTATAGAACCATCATGTTGTTGGGCTCCTTGGTATAGAACCATCATGTTGTTGGGCTCCTTGGTATAGAACCATCATGTTGTTGGGCTCCTTGGTATAGAACCATCATGTTGTTGGGCTCCTTGGTATAGAACCATCATGTTGTTTAACTCCTTGGTATAGAACCATCATGTTGTTTAGTCCCTTGGTATAGAACCATCATGTTGTTGGGCTCCTTGGTATAGAACCATCATGTTGTTGGGCTCCTTGGTATAGAACCATCATGTTGTTGGGCTCTTTGGTATAGAACCATCATGTTGTTTGGCTCCTTGGTATAGAACCATCATGTTGTTGGGCTCCTTGGTATAGAACCATCATGTTGTTGGGCTCCTTGGTATAGAACCATCATGTTGTTGGGCTCCTTGGTATAGAACCATCATGTTGTTTAGCTCTTTGGTATAGAACTATCATATTGTTTGGCTCCTTGGTATAGAACCATCATGTTGTCTGGCTCCTTGGTATAGAACCATCATGTTGTTGGGCTCCTTGGTATAGAACCATCATGTTGTTGGGCTCCTTGGTATAGAACCATCATGTTGTTTAGTCCCTTGGTATAGAACCATCATGTTGTTAGGCTCCTTGGTATAGAGCCATCATATTGTTTGGCTCCTTGGTATAGAACCATCATGTTGTCTGGCTCCTTGGTATAGAACCATCATGTTGTTGGGCTCCTTGGTATAGAACCATCATGTTGTTGGGCTCCTTGGTATAGAACCATCATGTTGTTTAGCTCTTTGGTATAGAACCATCATGTTGTTTAGCTCCTTGGTATAGAACCATCATGTTGTTGGGTCCCTTGGTATAGAACTATCATATTGTTGGGCTCCTTGGTATAGAACTATCATGTTGTTGGGTCCCTTGGTATAGAACCATCATGTTGTTGGGCTCCTTGGTATAGAACCATCATGTTGTTGGGCTCCTTGGTATAGAACCATCATGTTGTTGGGCTCCTTAGTATAAACCATCATGTTGTTTAGTCCCTTGGTATAGAACCATCATGTTGTCTGGCTCCTTGGTATAGAACCATCATGTTGTTTTGCTCCTTGGTATAGAACCATCATGTTGTTGGGCTCCTTGGTATAGAACCATCATGTTGTTGGGCTCCTTGGTATAGAACCATCATGTTGTTGGGCTCCTTGGTATAGAACCATCATGTTGTTTAGCTCTTTGGTATAGAACTATCATGTTGTTGGGCTCCTTGGTATAGAACCATCATGTTGTTGGGCTCCTTGGTATAGAACCATCATATTGTTGGGCTCCTTGGTATAGAACCATCATGTTGTTGGGCTCCTTGGTATAGAACCATCATATTGTTTAACTCCTTAGTATAGAACCATCATATTATTTAGCTCCTTGGTATAGAACCATCATATTGTTTGGCTCCTTGGTATAGAACCATCATGTTGTTGGGCTCCTTGGTATAGAACCATCATGTTGTTGGGCTCCTTGGTATAGAACCATCATGTTGTTGGGCTCCTTGGTATAGAACCATCATGTTGTTGGGCTCCTTGGTATAGAACCATCATGTTGTTGGGCTCCTTGGTATAGAACCATCATGTTGTTTAACTCCTTGGTATAGAACCATCATGTGTTTTAACTCCTTGGTATAGAACCATCATGTTGTTGGGCTCCTTGGTATAGGACCATCATGTTGTTGGGCTCCTTGGTATAGAACCATCATGTTGTTTAGCTCTTTGGTATAGAACTATCATATTGTTTGGCTCCTTGGTATAGAACCATCATGTTGTTTAACTCCTTGGTATAGAACCATCATGTTGTTGGGCTCCTTGGTATAGAACCATCATGTTGTTAGGCTCCTTGGTATAGAACCATCATGTTGTTGGGCTCCTTGGTATAGAACCATCATGTTGTTGGGCTCCTTGGTATAGAACTATCATATTGTTTGGCTCCTTGGTATAGAACCATCATGTTGTTGGGCTCCTTGGTATAGAACCATCATGTTGTTGGGCTCCTTGGTATAGAACCATCATGTTGTTTAGCTCTTTGGTATAGAACCATCATGTTGTTTAGCTCCTTGGTATAGAACCATCATGTTGTTGGGTTCCTTGGTATAGAACTATCATATTGTTGGGCTCCTTGGTATAGAACTATCATGTTGTTGGGTCCCTTGGTATAGAACCATCATGTTGTTTGGCTCCTTGGTATAGAACCATCATGTTGTTTGGCTCCTTGGTATAGAACCATCATGTTGTTGGGCTCCTTGGTATAAACCATCATGTTGTTTAGTCCCTTGGTATAGAACCATCATGTTGTCTGGCTCCTTGGTATAGAACCATCATGTTGTTGGGCTCCTTGGTATAGAACCATCATGTTGTTTTGCTCCTTGGTATAGAACCATCATGTTGTTGGGCTCCTTGGTATAGAACCATCATGTTGTTGGGCTCCTTGGTATAGAACCATCATGTTGTTGGGCTCCTTGGTATAGAACCATCATGTTGTTTAGCTCCTTGGTATAGAACCATCATATTGTTGGGCTCCTTGGTATAGAACCATCATGTTGTTGGGCTCCTTGGTATAGAACGATCATGTTGTTGGGTCCCTTGGTATAGAACCATCATGTTGTTTAGCTCCTTGGTATAGAACCATCATGTTGTTTAGCCCCTTGGTATAGAACCATCATGTTGTTTTCCATCTCTTGGTATAGAACCATCATGTTCTGGGCTCCTTGGTATAGAACCATTATGTTGTTTTCCATCTCTTGGTATAGAACCATCATGTTGTTTGGTATAGAACCATCATGTTGTTTAGTCCGTTGGTATAGAACCATCATGTTGTTTTACAACAACACTAAACCCCCCAGTCCTTTACCAGATAGTTAACTCACTACACTAAACTCACCAGTCCTTTACCAGATAGTTAACTCACTACACTAAACTCACCAGTCCTTTACCTGATAGTTAACTCACTACACTAAACTCACCAGTCCTTTACCAGATAGTTAACTCACTACACTAAACTCACCAGTCCTTTACCTGATAGTTAACTCACTACACTAAACCCCCCAGTCCTTTACCTGATAGTTAACTCACTACACTAAACTCACCAGTCCTTTACCTGATAGTTAACACACTACACTAAACCCCCCAGTCCTTTACCAGATAGTTAACTCACTACACTAAACTCACCAGTCCTTTACCTGATAGTTAACTCACTACACTACAACCCCCAGTCCTTTACCTGATAGTTAACTCACTACACTAAACTCACCAGTCCTTTACCAGATAGTTAACTCACTACACTAAACTCCCCAGTCCTTTACCTGATAGTTAACTCACAACACTAAACTCACCAGTCCTTTACCAGATAGTTAACTCACTACACTAAACTCACCAGTCCTTTACCAGATAGTTAACTCACTACACTAAACTCCCCAGTCCTTTACCAGATAGTTAACTCACAACACTAAACTCACGAGTCCTTTACCAGATAGTTAACTCACTACACTAAACCCAACAGTCCTTTACCAGATAGTTAACTCACTACACTAAACTCACCAGTCCTTTACCTGATAGTTAACTCACTACACTAAACCCAACAGTCCTTTACCAGATAGTTAACTCACTACACTAAACTCACCAGTCCTTTACCTGATAGTTAACTCACTACACTAAACTCACCAGTCCTTTACCTGATAGTTAACGAACTACACTAAACTCCCCAGTCTCCATCGTCCTTCAACAAAACATTTAGCCCCAACAGGTGGCAGAGTTGTCATCTCTCCCTCCCTGCCTGCCACTGCAGTTCCAGGGCTTATACCCTCAAAGAAACGTCCTCCTTAACCTCTTTAGCTTTAAGTGCCAAAGCCCCCTCAGTAGCAGGCAGCAGCCGTGTGTCCCAGTGAGGCTGTGCAGGTGCAGTCAGCAAGAAAGAGTAATTGCACTGGGTGTTCACGAGCTCCCTGAGATAGATCTCAAAGCACAGGACAGAACTGTCACGGAAGGACTCCTGGGGAGTCTAGAGGAGAGCGTGTGTGGGGGAGAGGGGAGAGGGGGAAGGGAGGCGAGAGGGGAGAGGGGGAGGGAGGGGAGGGGAGGGGAGAAGGGAGAGGGGAGGGAGAGGGGGAGGGAGGGGAGAGGGGGAGGGAGAGGGGAGAGGGGAGGGGGGAGGGACGGGAGGGGAGGCGAGAGGGGAGAGGGGGTGGGAGGGGAGGGGAGGCGTGAGGGGAGAGGGGAGAGGGGGAGGAGGGGAGGCGAGAGGGGAGAGGGGGAGGAGAGGCAAGAGGGGGAGGGCAGAGTGGGGAGAGGGGGAGGGAGGAGAGGGGAGGGGAGGCGAGAGGGGAGAGGGGGTGAGAGGGGAGGGGAGGCGAGAGGGGAGAGGGGGTGAGAGGGGAGGGGAGGCGAGAGGTGAGAGGGGAGAGGGGGAGGGAAGAGAGGAGAGCGATGTGTGGGGAGGGCTGCGTGTATATTATCTGATTCAAGTGGTATTTAGCTGCCTGACACAAGAACAAGCCAGTTGATCAGAATATATCATAGAGAATCATAAATGGCTGTCTGTCTAGACAGAAAAATAACGTAGTTACTGTACTTTGCCTTTGTAGGGCAGTAAACAGGGCGTTCACTCACTGCTGTACCATATAGAGAAAATGGGGCAAGTCAAGAGTGTGCTACGAAATGAATGTCAAAACGTAATTTTCTTTCCCCTATGACATTATGAATAACATAGAATCAATCACTCGATAATTGTCAAAAATATTACAACCTTCATCAACAGTGTTGATGAAATAAGAACGTTCATTTGCTGTGACCGTTGCTAGGTTACACTGTGCCTCTCTCGGTTGTATCACTTCCATATTTGGTGTTGTGAAATGGTACCAGTTGGAGATGTTTCTGCTGGTTAGACCAATCAAAATCAACTTCATAGCTCCGTCATTTTCACCTTGAGATCCTTGGCTTCATTGCCTATGTTGGCTATCAATCTACGTTGAGGGGCCGTTTATATGGAGATTTAAAGGGAAAGACTTGTCACGATCGTGTGGAGGATTGACGGACCAAAACGCAGCTTTAGGAAAATAAGCCATCTCCTTTTTATTAACGAAGAAGGCAAACGAAACAAAAACACTTAAACACTAAACAAAACAAGAAAACGATCGTGAAGCTAAACAACGATGTGCACACACTGGCTACAAACGTATCACATAGACAATTACTCACAACCAATGAGAGCCTATGGCTACCCTAAATAAGGCTCCCAATCAGAGACAACCGAAATCAGCTGTCTCTAATTGGGAACTCATTCAGGTAACCATAGACTCTCCTAGATAACTAAACATACATAGACAACGCTAGACATCTGAACTCAACACAAACCCATATACTACACCCCATAACCCCTTTACCATAGAAACACCCAAAACCAACAAAACATAAACATTCCCCATGTCACACCCTGACCTAACTAAAATAATAAAGAAAACAAAGAATACTAAGGCCAGGGCGTGACATAACCCCCCCCTTAAGGTGCGAACTCCGGGCGCACCATTACACAGTCTAGGGGAGGGTCTGGGTGGGCTTCCATCCACGGTGGCGGCTCCGGCTCAGGTTGTGGTCCCCACGTCACCACAGTCCCTAACCACCTCCTAGGCTTCCTCCAAATGACCCCCCTCCACATTAACCCCATTGCATTAAGGGGCAGTTCCGGACTAAGGGGCAGTTCCGGACTAAGGGGCAGCTCCGGACTAAGGGCCAGTACCAGGGTAAGGGGCAGTACCAGGGTCAGGGGCAGTACCAGGGTAAGGGGCAGCACCAGGGTAAGGGGCAGCACCAGGGTAAGGGGCAGCACCAGGGTAAGGGGCAGCACCAGGGTAAGGGGCAGCACCAGGGTAAGGGGCAGCACCAGGGTAAGGGGCAGCTCCGGACTGAGGAATGGCAGCTCCGGACTGAGGAATGGCAGCTCCGGACTGAGGAATGGCAGCTCCGGACTGAGGAATGGCAGCTCCGGACTGAGGAATGGCAGCTCCGGACTGAGGAATGGCAGCTCCGGACTGAGGAATGGCAGCTCCGGACTGAGGAATGGCAGCTCCGGACTGAGGGACTGCAGCTCCGGACTGAGGGACTGCAGCTCCGGACTGAGGGACTGCAGCTCCGGACTGAGGGACTGCAGCTCCGGACTGAGGGACGGCCCATGGCTGGCTGACAGATCTGGCTGCTCATGGCTGGCTAACGGATCTGGCTGCTCATGGCTGGCTGACTGATCTGGCTGCTCATGGCTGGCTGACGGATCTGGCTGCTCATGGCTGGCTGACGGATCTGGCTGCTCATGGCTGGCTGACGGATCTGGCTGCTCATGGCTGGCTGACGGATCTGGCTGCTCATGGCTGGCTGACTGATCTGGCTGCTCATGGCTGGCTGACGGATCTGGCTGCTCATGGCTGGCTGACGGATCTGGCTGCTCATGGCTGGCTGACGGATCTGGCTGCTCATGGCTAGCTGACGGATCTGGCTGCTCATGGCTAGCTGACGGATCTGGCTGCTCATGGCTAGCTGACGGATCTGGCTGCTCATGGCTAGCTGACGGATCTGGCTGCTCATGGCTAGCTGACGGATCTGGCTGCTCATGGCTAGCTGACGGATCTGGCTGCTCATGGCTAGCTGACGGATCTGGCTGCTCATGGCTAGCTGACGGATCTGGCTGCTCATGGCTAGCTGACGGATCTGGCTGCTCATGGCTAGCTGACGGATCTGGCTGCTCATGGCTAGCTGACGGATCTGGCTGCTCATGGCTGGCTGACGGATCTGGCTGCTCATGGCTGGCTGACGGATCTGGCTGCTCATGGCTGGCTGACGGATCTGGCTGCTCATGGCTGGCTGACGGATCTGGCTGCTCATGGCTGGCTGACGGATCTGGCTGCTCATGGCTGGCTGACTGATCTGGCTGCTCCTGTCTGGTTGGCGGCTCTGGCAGATCCTGTCTGGTTGGCGGCTCTGGCAGATCCTGTCTGACGGACGGCTCTAGCGGCTCCTGTCTGGCTGGCGGCTCTAGCGGCTCCTGTCTGGCGGACGGCTCAGTGGGCTCATGGCAGACGGGCGGCTTTGCAGGCTCATGGCAGACGGGCGGCTTTGCAGGCTCATTGCAGACGGATGGCTCAGATGGCGCTGGGGAGACGGATGGCTCAGATGGCGCTGGGGAGACGGATGGCTCAGATGGCGCTTGGCAGACGGGCAGTTCAGTCATCGCTGTGCAGACGGCAGACTCCTGCCGGCTGAGGCGCACTGTAGGCCTGGTGCGTGGTGCCGGGACTGGTAGCACCGGGCTGGTGACACGCATCTCAGGGCTAGTGCGGGGAGCAGCAACAGGACGCACAGGACTCTGGGGACACACAGGAGGCTTGGTGCGTGGTTTAGACACTGGTGGTAAAGGGCTGGAGACACGCACCATATAGCTAGTGCGTGGAGGAGGCACTGGTGGTACTGGGTTGGGGCGGGGAGGTGGCGCCGGAAATACCGGACCGTGCAGGCGTACTGGCTCCCTTGAACGCCGAGCCTGCCCAACCTTACCTGGTTGTATGCTCCCCGTCGCCTGACCAGTGCGGGGAGGTGGAATAACCCGCACCGGCCTATGTAGGCGAACCGGGGACACCATGCGTAAGGCTGGTGCCATGTACGCCGGCCCGAGGAGACGCACTGGTGACCAGATGCGTTGGGCCGGCTTCATGACATACGGCTCAACGCTCAGTCTAGCCCGGCCGATACGTGGAGCTGAAATGTACCGAACCGGGCTATGCACGCGTACAGGAGACACCGTGCGCTCTACTGCGTAACACGGTGTCTGCCCGTACTCTCGCTCTCCACGGTAAGTACAGGGAGTAGGCGCAGGTTTCCTACCTGACTTCGCCACACTCCCTTGAAGGCCCCCCCCAAGAAATTTTTGGGTTGTACTCACGGGTTTCCAGCCTTGTCTCCGTGCTGCCTCCTCATATCGCCTCCTCTCGGCTTTAGCTGCCTCCAGCTCTTCACGAGGAAGGCGATATTCTCCCGGTTGTGCCCACGGCCCCTTACCATCCAGTATCTCCTCCCATGTCCACGAATCCTGTGTAGGTGGGTCCTGTTGCCGCTTTCCATGCCGCTTGGTCCTGTATTGGTGAGTAATTCTGTCACGATCGTGTGGAGGATTGACGGACCAAAACGCAGCTTTAGGAAAATAAGCCATCTCCTTTTTATTAACGAAGAAGGCAAACGAAACAAAAACACTTAAACACTAAACAAAACAAGAAAACGATCGTGAAGCTAAACAACGATGTGCACACACTGGCTACAAACGTATCACATAGACAATTACTCACAACCAATGAGAGCCTATGGCTACCCTAAATAAGGCTCCCAATCAGACAACCGAAATCAGCTGTCTCTAATTGGGAACTCATTCAGGTAACCATAGACTCTCCTAGATAACTAAACATACATAGACAACGCTAGACATCTGGACTCAACACAAACCCATATACTACACCCCATAACCCCTTTACCATAGAAACACCCAAAACCAACAAAACATAAACATTCCCCATGTCACACCCTGACCTAACTAAAATAATAAAGAAAACAAAGAATACTAAGGCCAGGGCGTGACAAGACTCAGAAATACACGATGGAAACAGGAACAGATTGTCTTCGCGGGGG